>NW_022291865.1:1644070-1694813 GCF_002776525.5 Piliocolobus tephrosceles
AAGGTCTTGTTATGTTGCCCAGGCTGGCCTTGAACTCCTGGGCTCAATTGATCCTCCTGCCTCAGCCTCCCGAATAGCTGAGACTACAGGGGCATGCCACCATGCCTGGCTAATTAAAAAAAATTAAAATCCAGCCGGGCGCGGTGGCTCAAGCCTGTAATCCCAGCACTTTGGGAGGCCGAGACGGGCGGATCACGAGGTCAGGAGATCGAGACCATCCTGGCTAACACGGTGAAACTCCGTCTCTACTAAAAAATACAAAAAGCTAGCCGGGCGAGGTGGCGGGCCCCTGTAGTCCCAGCTACTCGGGAGGCTGAGGCAGAAGAATGGCGTGAACCCGGGAGGCGGAGCTTGCAGTGAGCTGAGATCTGGCCACTGCACTCCAGCCCAGGCAACCGAGTGAGACTCCATCTCAAAAAAAAAAAAAAAAAAAAAAAATTAAAATCCATGTTTCCATGATAATTTTTTTTTTTTTTTTTTTTTTTTTTAACAGAAGGAGTCTCCTTACATTGCCCAGTTTGGTCTTGAACTTCTGGACTCAAGTGATCCTCCCAGCTCAGCCTCTCAAAGTGCTGGGATTGCAGGCATTAGCCACTGTGCCCTGTGCCTGGCTCCTATAAACTTCTTTAATTTTTAAAGAAAAATATTTACAGAAACCCTAATATTTTCTTATTCAAATTACATGATTGGCCAATATTCTGAAATGAATGAAATACTCTATTAGACGTAGTAATGGAAAAAGTAACTTATGGTTTTAATCAGTAGAAATAAAAACCAATTTGGCAACATCTTTATGTTTGCATAGAACAAGATGAGCTGCATCATCACTTGCCTTTAATATACATTTTGTCCTGCTTTTAATCCAAGGATCTGGACATGACAGATAGTAGAGACGCCTGCTGTTTTTAAAAAGAATGGCAAGAGGCTGTGGCACTTCCTGAACAAGAAGAAACAGATTCTATAGGAACAGTTCCAAGACTGAATATAGGATTAGTCATTTACCTTTCTACATTCTTAGTCAGCTTTATTGACAATGTCACTTGAGTGAAGAAAAGGATTTAAAGTAAAGATGAAGTTCATAATTCATTGCACTCTTTCCATCCATGGCAGACCCCTGGGGATCATTGTGATTCTTAAGTAGAAAGGACATTAGATGTGGGGCGTATGAGAGACCTGAGTTTTCATTCTGCCACGAATTAGTTTTATAACCTTAAGAAAGCTGTTTAGCGTTTTTGGGTTTTCTCTACTGTACATTGGTGGGCAAAGATGGGAGAGGTGCTTAATCTTAAGGTTTTCCTTCACCAAAGCGGCGGACACAACACTAAACAGAAACGCATCCTGCACAGCGTCCTTGCTCCGCCCTCCTCGCTTTTCTTTGAAAGGCTTTAAGCAACTCCCGCATACACTTGCTTAGCATCGCACACTGGTGTGCACCGGGGCTGCTCATTGAGTCTCTAGCTGGTGGTGTTTCACAGAGGGAATGAAATCTTGCTCTTGGGTTGTGAAACCGTAAGGACACTCCGGTCTCTAGGCTGACATTCGTTTATGGAAGTGCCCATCTCCTTTCCTCGTCACACCTAAGGCCCTTCCCCGGTCCCCCAAAGATGATTAGCTTCACGTTAGGCGGTTCTGGGGACGGCGCCAATGTGCGGGATCCTGGCAGCGCTGATGCTGAGGAAGAGGATGGATCCTTAAGGCTTGCAGGGCCTCACGATTTGGGCCCTTCATCGCGACTGCCTCAGTGTGTAATTTCGTATCGTGACAAAGCATTTCCGATTTTATTCCGAAAAGCCCAACCCTGGGGTCCCGACCATCCCTCTATAATCAATGTAACTGTCAAGCTAGGAAAACACCTATGTGCGCAAACTACTTGTCTCGGAAGCCCTACTTCTCTCCTCGGGACGGGCGGGGAGTTGCGGCTGTGGCTGGAACTACGAGGCCCAGAATTCCTAGGCGCATGCGCGCTGCCATTGTGATGCTCCTTTCCCGGTAACTCGCCCTCTCAGGCAAACCTGAAGATAGCGGCAATTCTCCGGTGGGGGGCGGAGACGGTTTCTGACCGACTCTCCGCCCCCTTCGTGATAGGCAATGGGATTAGCCAACCGACGCTGCGAGTTCGGAACGCACTCTCCAATCAGCACTTGTAGCGGAGAGGTGGGCGTGCGCGCTGGCAGGGCAGGTGGGCTAGGCTGTGTCGGGTTACGAGGGGGGAGAATAACGTCGGGTCGGGTCAGCGGGCGCTGCAGTAGTCGCCGCAGCGGCGATGGGAGCGGTGGGGACGAGGCGGCGGCGGCGGCAGGAGGGGGAGCAGGTGCTGGCACAAGAGCAGCGGCTTGGGGGAGCCGGCAGCAGCAGTAACAGCAGCAGCCGCCGCCGCCGCCAGTAAACGCGGACGGTACCCCAGGGGACTACCCAGCCGGCCGGCCCTGGAAGCCGCGCTCGGGTCCCGCCGCAGTCGGCGGCGGGGGATGGGCAGGCAGTGGCGGTCCCGCCTGCTGAGGGTTAACCCCCGCCGGTCCCGGTCCTGAGCTGGACCAGAGCCCTCCTCCAGAAACCCCTGCGTCCGCCACGGCCCAGGTAGGACACACCCCCCCGACCCCCCGGGGCGCCGCCCTGCCCCAGTCCCGACCCCCTCCTCCGGCCGCACCCCTCGCCGAGTGACCGAGCCTGCTGAGGAGGGGAGGGGTACCGGGGACTCTCAGGTCGCTGCAAGCCCCGGGCTCGTGCTAGACCCCGTCACTCTCCATCTCGGAGATCGTTCTGGTTCTGCCCCATTTCCCCGAAGGCTGCCGCCCCGTTTTGCCCGAGGCTTTGGGCGTCTTCACTGAACTTGGAGGGTCATGAAGCTTCGTTCTGCGTCTCTCTCTGTGGGTGACCCACATATCACTCGTACTTATGCCACTCCTGGTACCAGCACCGAACACGAAGGATTCCTAGGAAATCTGAGCGCTTATTTCCCACCCACCTCCCCAACTATAATGGAAAGGAACATGGGACTACAGAATCTGTTTGCTGTGTTGTAACGACAGTGAAGGCCGCGACTTTCTTGTACTTAGGGTGCTGAAGTAATGATCTGAGGGATTTGCTCATCATTTGCTTTGACAGAGATGATGCTGACACCCTGGGATGCTGTGGGAGGGACAAAAGACCCACGTATATGTTCTGTCAAATCAGAGAAGTAAATCCATTGGGATGCCAGGATACTTTATCCTACAGCGAAGTTAATTTTGTTTCCGTCGAGGCTACAGTAGAGGTAAAAATGACATTGAGTTGTACTTTGAATTAAAGTTGATGGCTAGTAGCAATGATGGTACTAACTCTTCTCTCTCATCACTTTAGAACTTGTTCTTTCTTTGAACACTAAAGAGGACAGTTTTATTATACAATTTTAATAATGTGAAGATGTTTTGTTATTCAGTAGAAATTGAGTTTCTGTGTGTGTAGGAGGGTCATGTTATGAATGGGCACATGTAGACACACACACGCAGAGGGAGGATCCACTCAGTGTGTTTTGTTACAATGTTTGGTTCTGAGCCATTCATAACAGTTGCATTGGTATCTAAACCCTGATTTGCCACAGTATACCACAAAGATATGTTGGCTGTGTACTTTTGGCTAAATGGAATAGAATAACGTCCATTTGGGGACAGAGGGGGGAAATGATTTTAACTTATCGAGGGAATTGAATGCTATGTATTGCTGGCTTTCTTTCCTTTTTTTTTTTAAAGAAAGAAGCAGTAATGATGACAAATACAGCTTAATATGACTAATCTTGAGGCATTTGTCTGAAGTCAAAAAAGTTTCAGATAATAAGTGTGTGTTATATTGTGATCTATGCAAATTGAAAACATTGAAGGAAATCTTTGATTTAGAAGCTTATGTTTTCCTATATGAAAACATTTTATCAAGACTCGGAAAGGGACATTTGAAGCATGGTTTTAAAGGCAAGTTTCTCTAATATTTTTCTTTTATGATAGAATGTTAGGAAATGCTTTTCCCCCTCTTCCAGTTTTAGACACATAGAAGAAATTAAAGTCCATAACTTCATTAATTTAATATGTAATATCAAATTGATGCAAATTTCTACATTGGTAGGGGGCTGACTGAGAATAATGTATCTTGCTCATTATCTTGTACTATGGTTAATACATAATTTAGTAAATTCTCTACTGCATTATATATGACTTCAGTTTTTTGTATCTTCTTTTGATTTTAAGTGCTGATTATTTTAATACTTAAGGAAATCTGCATGAGGTTAGACCTCATTTGCTTTAGCAAATTGAACTCAATTATGTGGGGCTTCAAATATCTTTAGATGTAATACTAGAAGGGAAGTTTGTATAATTTAGACAATTTTTGAGGGTATTTTACTTCTAAAAAGTGCACTAAAAATATGGCAACAATAAGTTACTGGTTTTTCACAGTAAATGAATATTACAGATCCGAGTTAGCTGTGATCATGGAATTTAAATTTCACTTTGGTTGGGGGCAGCCAATTTTTTTATATGCTTTATGACTTTAAAAAGTAACATATATCCAGATGACTGCTTGATTGCAACTCATGAGAGACTGAGCCAGAACCAGCTACCAGAGACACTTTCAGATTCTAATCCTCAGAAACTGTGTGAGTTAATAAACGTTTGCTGCTTTTAAAAAAAAACAATAATTCATGCCTGTAATCCCAGCACCTTGGGAGGCCAAGACAGGAGGAGGCCAAGGCACTTGAGCCCAGGAGTTTGAGACCAGCCAAGGTAACACAGGGAGATCCTGTCTCTACAAAAAACAAACAAACAAAAATGTAGCCGGGCATGGTGGCTCACACCTGTGGTTCTAGCTACTAGGGAGACTGAGGGGGAGGATCAGAGGTTGAGGCTGCTGTGATCTGTAATTGCTCCACTGCACTCCAGCCTAGGTGACAGAGCAAGACCCCATCTCTTAAATAAATAAAAATCTATGACAAGGGAAAGTGTTTATGATCATTATTGAACTAGTAAGAACTGAGTTGATCAGCAAAATAAAAAGTCTTTGAGAATTATGGAAAATATAGCTATAGCTTACTTCTTTCCACACTTTAAAAAAGCTCCTATAGGAAATATTCCTTTATAAATATATAGCCAATAGTCTTTTCAATTTGAGGGTATGCTACTCAGAATTACTCTAGTCATGTATTCATGTTTTGCTCTTGTTGAGGTTTTTGAGAGACACCCAAAATGTAGCCAGAGCTATTTCTGTTTATTTGATTAGTAATATTGCAATATACCTTCAATATTTATGGATTTTTGAATTGAAATACATTTTATTCAGTTTTATTTCCTAGTCTTTTTTTTTTTTTTTTTGTCATCCAGCATATTGTAAACAATGTGTGGTAGTGGAAGTTTTTTCCTCAGGCTTCAGTGGATAGAACCTTTTATGCTGAAAATACTGAATGCTTTTAAGTTTAATATCATACTTCCATATTTGGTGAAAGAGCCTTTAAGTTCACATGAGAAAATTCAGTTTTTTAGAACTAAATTTTGAGCATAAGAACAACACATATTACTACTCAAAACTACCTCATTAAAGTCTGGTGATCCTTGACTATAGGTTTATAGTACAGATTGAAATTATGTTATTACATAATTTGAATGTCAATTTTGCTAGATAATTTCATCTTTTCAGTAGGTGATTTTTAAATAGACTTCTTAGTATATTTTCATTAATGTCATGTGACTTTATTCTTGATACTTAAGTGAACATATAGTACTTACAAACTTTTGTGAACATTTTGGATTTTTTTCCTTTGTTTTTTTTTAACCTTTGTCTATATAATCCTTCGTGTTTTGGAATGTTCATAGCTGTTTTTTATTGTGTTATAGGAATTTGTTTTCACTTCAGTTAGGGTAAAGCTTCCCAATGTAAAAAACTTGTGTCCTTTGAAAAGAATCTGGGATGTAACAGTGTCTCCTAAAGAATGGAAGCTAGTAAGTAGCTTCTTAGCTCCCTTTGGTAAGCTATCAAGACTTAACCATGTTTTCAGAATCATTATTTTTTTAAACAGAGAATTAACATCTTTATTGAAAATAAGAATCAGCATTTAAAAATGTTTGAATTAGAAAACATATTTTCCATTATATTTGTTTTTACCAAAATGCTTGTATAATTAATACTTTAACATTTGTCTTTTTCTTTCTGCAGTTTCAAAGTAGTTGCCTTTAAAAAAATGAAGTTGCACTTTTCCTCATCTTGTTCTAGCCATATGATCCATTGAAAGACTGTATTTTGTTCATATTTGTCCAACATTTAATTTTTCACGTTATTTATTATAGATGAAGTTTGTAAAGCCTTTTTAAATTTCTTGATCCTCCAAGTGCTTCAGTTTCTAAAATATCTAAAAGTTTTATCACCATTTTTTAGCTGGGCATGGTGGCTCACGCCTGTAATCCCAGCAGTTTTGGAGGCCAAGGTGGGTGAATCACTTGAGGTCAGGAGTTGGAGACAAGTCTGGCCAACGTGGCGAAACTGCATCTCAACTAAAAATAGAAAACTTAGCAGGGTGTGGTGGCATGCACCTGTAATCCCAGCTACTCGGGAGACTGAGGCAGGAGAATTGCTTGAACCCAGGAAGGGGAGGCTGCCGTGAGCTGAGATTGCGCCACTGCACTCCAGCCTTGGTGACAGAGTGAGAGTCTGTCTCAAAAACAAAAACAAAAATCACTTTTCAATGACCAATAAGGCAAAGATGAGGGGAGGAAAATAGGAAAAAATGAATAACCAAAGAAAAAAATGTGAGCCTTGCCTCTCATGGAAATTTGATTTAAGAAATATCATCTGGAGGCTAAATTATATGGTAGATAATAAACTAGATTAGGACTTCTTTTCTGCTGGATTTCCCTAGCACTTAAAAATTCAATATATCCAAGACAATAGTCAGTTCTCTTTTTAACTTCCTTAATTCTATAAATAAAGGCATTATCATTCAATCATACAGGATCAAAACACACATTCTCTCTCTCTCTCTTTTGTTTTTTTCTTTTCTTATTTTGGCTCCCTATTTATCCTGCATCTTGCCCACATAAAACCTCTGCTTTCTTTCTTTTTTTGGAGACAGGGTCTTGCTCTGTTGCCCAGGCTAGGGTGCCATGATCATAGCTCACTGCAGCCTTGACCTCCTGGGCTCAGGCAGTCCTCCCACCTTAGCCTCCTGGGTAGCTGGGACTATGGGCATATGCCACCACACCTGGCTAATTTTAAAAATTTTTGTAGAAGTGGGATCCCAGTATGTTGCCCAGGCTGGTCTTGAACTCCTGAGTTCAAGCAATCCTCCCACCTCAGCCTCCCAAAGTACAGGAATTATAGGCATGAGCCACAATGCCTAGCCTTCTGCATTTTATTTCCATTGCTACCACCTTACTTCTGTCTCTGTGAAACTTTGAACTACTGTAGTCATCCCCATCTGAGGGGCATGCATTCCAAGACCTCCAGTGGCTGCCTGAAACCTCAGATAGTACCTTACCCTATGGGTAATTATGCTTTTCCTATACATACATAACTATGATAAAGTTTATAAATTAAGCGTAGTAAGGGAGTAAAAACAATAGCTAATAATAAAATAGAACAGTTATCATAATATGCCAGCATCACGACTCTTGTGTTTTAGGGCCATTATTAAGTAAAATAAGACTTAGTTACTTGACTACAAGCACTGCTGTGCTGAGACAGTAATCTAACAACCGAGATGGCTACTAAGTGACAAACAGTAAGGCAGCATAGACAGTGCGGATACATGCTAGACAAAGGGATGGTTCACGTCCTAGGTGCAACAGAGCTAAACGGCTTGAGATTTCATCACCATACTCAAAACAACGTGCAATTTAAAACTTATGAATTGTTTATTTCTGGAGTTCTCCATTTAATATTTTTGGACTGTGGTTGACCGTGGGTAACTGAAACTGCAGATAGTGAAACCATGGATAAGGGGGATTACTGTATAATAGTAGCCTCATTCCTTGATTGAATACTTGCTAAGCATCTACCATGTTACTGTGCTAGGGGTTAGAGATTTAACAGCCGACAAGATAAATAATCTGCTCACGTTTGGAGCTTACAAATAGTGGAAGTAGACATTTGCAGAGGAAGGAATTACAAGTGTTCCAAGTATTGTGAATGGAAGATGCAGACATGAACATTTAACAGACCTAACAGTCAAGAGGTAGGTTCAGGGAAGAAGTTTCTGTTTCATCAGCCACAGTTCATTCTACATACTTCATCAGGTTCAGAGGCTAGTGGATATATTATCCCTATAATTCGTTAAATAATTAAATAAATAATGAAAGAATAAATGTTTTTAAATTTAAGAGGCTATTTGGAATTAAATGTCCACACAACCCCTGAAATAGCTTTAGACAAGTTCTTTCAGAACACAAGAACACTTGGAAGTGTTTTGTCCTGAAGAGTCCCTGTTCTCCCTCCAATATGGGTTTCTGCTTTGGATTCTCCCAAGCCTCAATTGCTTGAATACTGACAAAGTTCCTATGTTATGTTTTCACACACACTGTTTGAACCATGAGAAGTTAGGACTGTGTTACCAGAAGCCAGAGTAGAAGCCATGGTTACAGGAAAGAGGTGTTCCAAGTAGATGGATATAGTGTCTCTGTAGCTAGGGTCCAGCATCTTATAGGTGATTCATTAAATGTACAAGTGATTAGGATATATTAGGATATATTATATTATACTGTGCCTGGCCAGTTTTGCTGTTTTTAAAAAAAGGAAGTTAAGGCCAGGCAGGGTGGCTCATGCCTGTAATCTTAGCACTTTGGGAGGCCTAGGCGGGCAGATCACGAGGTCAGGAGTTCGAGACCAGCCTGGCCACTATGGTGAAACCCTGTCTCTACAAAAAATACAAAAATTAGCCAGGTATGGTGGCACACACCTGTAGTCCCAGCTACTTGGGAAGCTGAGGCAGAAGAATCACTTGAACCCGGGAGGTGGAGTGAACTCCAGCTTGAGTGACAGAGCAAGACTCCATCTCCAAAAAAAAAAAAAGGAAGTTAATATACTTAAAATAGTATTACAATGAAGATACAGAAAAGGTTCTGTATTGATTTTTCTTTGTCTTAGTGGGAATCACAGACATAATGCTTTGCTTGGTTGATTTGGTTATAGTAGATTTTACTTGAGGAATGATTTTGTTTACCCAAGGAATATTTAGTGTTTTCCTTAACAATCTGGCCATGTAAGTTACACTGTACTTCCTGTAAGGGAAGGATTTGTTTATGTGTTGCTAGTGTGGTAGCCAGGGAGAGGAAAACTAGGTTGTTTACACTTTTATTTTGTTGTCAGTAATTGTAACCATACTGACCTGTAAAGCTTCTCTTTACTTTTAATAGATATTTTACTTAGATTTATTGAGCTCAGAGAGATTGCAGGTTGCCCGAAGTATAATTTACCTCCCCTGAAAGTTTATAAAGAACAGTTGAAGTATGAGTGGTGAATAAACTTACCTTCTCTTCTTTTGCCATCAGCAAATGGAGTTCTTTACAAATCTTCATTTCTTTTTACTAACTCTTCAGAGGAGCTCTTGCTAAGATCTATGGGATAAAAATAAAAACAAAAACAAAATCCCATTGGGCTTATCCTATCCTTGCACCTTATTTCTGTTGTTTATCAGTATATTAGATGCCTTGAAAAATTTAGCAGGTGTGTACTCTTTGTAAACTTGTTTCTACACATGATCTTGTTTTATTTTAAAACATAACAATTTAGATACTTTTTTTTTTGAGATGGAGTTTTGCTCTTGTCACCCAGGCTGGAGTGCAATGGCACGATCTCAGCTCACTGCAACCTCCGCCTCCCAGGTTCAAGCAATTCTCCTGCCTCAGCCTCCCGAGTAGCTGGAACTACAGGCATCCGCCACCATGCCCAGGTAATTTTTTTTTTTTGCATTTTTAGTAGACATGGGGTTTCATCATGTTGGCCAGGCTGGTCTCAAACTCCTGACCTCAGGTGATCCACCCACGTTGGCCTCCCAAAGTGCTGGGATTACAGGTGTGAGCCACCAGGTCTGGCCAAAGAGTAGAATCTTATATAAACTATATGACAGTTATAAAACTGTGCTATTTGGTGAATTATCTAGTTTCCCTCCTAAATGTAGGAGAAGTTTATTCCTTTAGCCTGAGAGATAATAGTGATAGTAATCGTCTTCTAAGTGGACTTTTTTTTCCTCTTACATCATATCATCCTCCTGCTCCTGAAGGGGTGCCTTCAGGCCCACCCTGTGCCACCTTGCCGACCGAAACAGAATGATATCCATCCTCTTCCTAGCCTGGTTTTTGCAGTTTGAACTCAGTTTACCTTTCAGGCCTATGTATTCTTTCTCCCAATAAGCACCCTTTTCACGTAGACCAAGCTTATCCAACCTGCGGCCCATGGGCCGCACGCAGCCCAGTATGGCTTTGAATGTGGCCCAACACAAATTTGTAAACTTTCTTAAGACATTATGAGCTTTTGTAGTGTGTGTGTTTATGTGTGTGTGTTTAAACTCATCAGCTATCATTAGTGTTAGTTTATTTCATGTGTGGTATAAGACAGTTCTTCCACTGTAGCTCAGAGAAGCCAAAAGATTGGACACCCTTGATGTAGACTAATCTTATCATTTATTTTCCCATGCTTATTTGTATGTTATGCTTATTTCCTCTTCTGTGCTTTTGCATACCTCCTTAGTTAACTTTTGCCTTGAAACAAAGCACCCCAAAATTTAGATGCTAAAACAATAATTACTTATGAGTTAACTGTTCTGTGGGTTGGCAGTTTAGGCTCAGCTGAATAGTACTTTTTTTGGTCTTGTTTGTTCTCATTTATATGAGACAGTGGGCTAGCTTGAGTTTGTTCTCATGAGTCTGGGCTCCAAAAGTAGCAAAAGAGGGCAAGTCCAGTGTATAAGTGCTTTTCTGGATTCTGGGTCATGTTTGCTAATGTCCCATTGGCCAGAACAAGTCACATGGCCAACCCGTTTCAGAGAAGGAGAAAGGAACCAAAGGAATGATCTACCTCTTTTGTTAGAGACAGGATCTTGCTATGTTGCCCAGGCTGGATTGAAACTATTGGGCTCAAGCAGTCTTCCTGCCTCAGCCTCTCTAGTAGCTGGGATTATAGGCATGTGCCACAGTGCCCAGCACAATCCTATCTCTCCATAGGATATGTATCAAGGGCACATTGCAAAGGGATATATGTACAGGCATGGGAGAAATATGTGGCTATTTTGCAATCGACCAGACCCTCTTCTACAAATCATATCCACCTCTTGTAAGAAACTTTGTATGACAATCCTAGCTAGTATTAACCGCCCCGTTCAATTTTTTGTATGCATTTGGCCCTTACAAATTGATCAAATTGATGTAGGTTAACTTTTTCTATTTTTTACCTTTTTTTTTTTTTTGAGATGGAGTTTCACTCTTGTCACCTAGACTGGAGTGCAATGGTGCAGTCTCAGCTCACTGCGTCCTCCGCCTCCTGGGTTCAAGCGATTCTCCTGTCTCAGCCTCCTGAGTAGCTGGGATTACAGGCACTTGCCACCATGCCTGGCTCATTTTTATATTTTTAGTAGAGATAGGGTTTCACCATGTTGGCCAGGCTGGTCTCAAACTCCTGACCTCGTGATCCGCGTGCCTCAGCCTCCCAAAGTGCTGGGATTATAGGCATGAGCCACGGTGCCAAGTCCCTATTTTTTTGCCTTTTGAACCCAGATAGTTACTGTTAATTTCTGTTTTTGTATTATGTGTTCTCATTCAAATATTATTTTGGAAATAATTATTTTTTGAAATAATAACTTTTTTTCCCCTGGTTGTTAACTCATTAAGGGCAAAGCTATGCATTATGCTTCTTTTTTCTCTTCCATGTATTCATGACAATTTATTGAATGAGCATGTGTTAAATTTTCAAATCAACTGTCCAGTTATTTGCCGAAGGACTATTTAATTTCATTCAGCCATATGGGAGGTGAAAGGTTCTATGGTAGGTATTAGGCTAGATGCTAGATGAGTAGAATTGAATGAGTAGATGCTCTTGACCTCAAGGAATGTGTACTCTATTAGGAAAATGTAAATTGTGTGCGTGCTTCTAAGGTTGTTTCTTTATTCCAAACCTATATTTCTGCTTCATGCTCAACTCACAGGTTAGCTGGCTTTTTTTTAATGTGTAGATGGGGCACTCTTCTGCTGTCTCTCACATTGCTAGATTATTGTTGCCTAATCTATTCTATGTCTGGCTTTCTCTGTTTCTGGTTTGTATAACTATTATTTGTTACTGTTCTTTATAAGCTATATTAATCATGGTGTATATAAAACATATATGTGCAGTTTAAGGGATAATTAATTATAAAGCCAGTGTTCAATAAATAAAACATTGCCAGCATCTCAGACTCCCGTTCCTGATCTCACCTGCCTTTTTTGTTTTGTTTTGTTGAGATGGGATCTCCCTATGTTGTTTAGGCTAGTCTCAAACTTCTGGGCCCAAGTGATCCTCAGCCTCCCTAGTAGCTGTGATTACTACAGGTGCAAGTTGCCTGGCTTTCACCTACTTTCTTTACCCCAGAGCTATCCATTCTTATGATATTTGTGATAATAATGTTTTTGCTTTTCTTTATAAACTTACGATCTATATTTGCATCTCCATTTAATGTAGTTTAGTTTTGCTTATTTTTGAACGTTTATCTGTAAAAGGGCTCATACTGTGTATATTATTTTGTCTTGCTTAACTTGTTTCAGTGTTGTTTGTGAGATTTATATAGTTCATATTTAATAGCAATATAGCAAATATAGCAATATTTTCTTCATTTTCTTTTTAGTGTAGTTTTGTGGTAAGTGGAATAATGGCCCCCCAAAATGTTCATGTCATAATCCCCAACACATGAATATGTTAACTTATGTGGCAGAAGAGACTTTGCAGATGTGATTAAATTAAGGCTCTTGTGAGAGGAGGATTTTCCTTGATGATCTGGGTCGATCCGATGTAATCACAAGGAGGTGCTCATAAGAGGGAGGCATATACTTTGTCAGAGAGAGATAAGGAGATGTGACAGTGGAAACAAGGGTCAGAGAGAGATTTGAAGATGTTATACTACTGACTTTGAAGGTGGGGGATGAGGCGGTAAACCAAATAATTCAGGCAAGCTGGGCCTGGTGGTGCACTTGTATTCCCAGCTATTTGAAAGGCGAGGCAGGAGGATCTCTTGGGCTCAGGACTTTGAGACTGTAGTGTGTAATAATTGAGCCTGTGAATAGCTAGCTACTGCACTCCAGCCTGGAGAACATAATGAGACCCTGTCTCTTAAAAAAACAAAACAAAAAAACGAAAACAAAAGCAAAACAGAATTCAGGTGGGTCCTAGAAGCTAGAAAAGGTAAGGAAATAAATTCTCCCTAGAGCTTTAGCCCAGTAGAAGCCCAGACTTCTGACCTCTAGAGCTATTAGATTATAAATTTGTGTTGTTTTTGCCACTCAATTTGTCATATTTGTTACGGCAGCAGTAAGAAGCTGCTATATGAATGTACATACTGGATGAATATACTATGATTTATCCATTCTTCTCTTGCTGGACATTTGGGAAGTTTTTACCATTTATGGACAATGTGACTGAACATTCTTGTACCTGTTTGCTGGTGTGCATAGAGGAAAGGTATTTCTAGGATATATACCTAGTAAAGGAGTTGCTGAGTCACAGGGTATGCATATCTTCAGCTTTCTTTTATAATACACTACAATACCATTTTCAAAGTACATTCCCTTAGCATGCACACTGGACGATTAGCAAGCAACAACAAAGTATATTCCTACTAGAGGTGTACAAAAGTCCTCACTTTTTAATTTAAATACTTTCTTCTGTGATATTAACTATGATAATGCTTCTTTTATATGGGTGAGTACTCAAAATTTGCTTCAAGTTAAAACACATTTGAGAACTAATCCATACTTTTTTTTTTTTTTTTTTTTTTTTGAGACAGGGTCTTGTTCTGTTACCCAGGCTGGAATACAGTGGCACAATCATGGTTCACTGCAGCTTTGAACTTCTAGGCTCAAGTGATCCTCCTGCTTCAGCTTTCTGAATAGCTAGGACTATAAATGCATGCCACCACACCTAATTTTTAAAATTTTGTACAGACGGCATCTTACTATGTTGCCTAAGCTGGTCTTCAACTCCGGGGCAGTCGTCCCACCTCCGCCTCCCAAAGTGCTGGGATTACAGGTGTGAGCCACCTCGCCTGTCCTAATCTGTACTTTTGCCAGTCTAAAAATAGTAAGTGGCATTGGTTTATTTTTATTCCCTTTTTGATCAACTAATTATATTAACTTTATTTTTAAAGCTTTGTTTTTTTTGAGACAGGGTCTCACTTTGTCATCTAGGCTGGAGTGCAGTGGCATGATCTTGACTCACCACAACTTCTGCCTCCTGGGCTCAAGCAATCTTCCCACCTCAGCCTCCTGAGTAGTTGGGACCACAGGCACATGCCACCATGCCAGGCTAATTTTTTTTTTGTAGTGATGGGGTTTTGCCATGTTGTCCAGGTTGGTCTTATACTCCTGGGCTCAAGTGATCTACCTGCCTTGGCCTCCAAAAGTGCTGAAATTATGGTTGTGAGCCACCATGCCCAGCCAAAAATTTTTTTAAATTGAGGTAAAGCATGCAAATATAATTTACCGTCTTTACCATTTTATATGTACAGTTCAGTAACAATAAATACATTTATATTCTTTTTTTTCCCTTTCTTCCCCCTCCCCTTCCCCTTTTTAGCTTCTGATAAACCACCAATCTACTCTGTCTTCATGAGATTCACTCTTTTAGCTCTGGCATATGAGTGAAAACATATAACATTTGTCTTTCTGTACTTGGCTTATTTCACTTAAGGTAATGGCCTCCAGTTCCATCCATGTTGCTGCAAATAAGAGCATTTCATTCTTTTTTATGGCCGAATAATATTCCATATTTTCTTTATCCGTTCATCTGGATAGACAGTTAGGTTGATTCCATTTTGGCTATTGTTAATAGTGCTGCAGTAAACATGGGAGTGCAGATATCTCTTTGCTCTATTGATTTCCTTTCTTTTGGATGTATACCCAGTAGTGGAATTGCTGGATAATATGGAAGTTCTAGTTTTGGTTGTTTTGGGGAACCTCCATACTGCCTCCATAGATGGCTGTACTGATTTCCATTCCTACCAGCAGTGCATGAGGGTTCCCCTTTCTCCATATCCTTGTCAGCATTTGTTATTGCCTTTTTCATATAAGCCATTTTAACTGGGGTGAGATGATACCACATTGTGGTTTTGATTTACATTTGTCTGATGATTAGTGATATTAAGCATCTTTTCATATACCTGTTGGCCATTTGTGTTTCTTTTTTTTTTTTTTCTTTTAATGAGGCGGGGTCTCATTGTATTGCCCAGGCTGGCCTCAAACTCCTGGGCTCAAGTGATCCCCCTGCTTTGGCCTCCCAGAGTGCTGAGATGATAGGCATGAGCCACTGCTCTTGGCCCATATGTCTTTTTTTTTTTTTTTTTTGAGAAATGTCCATTCAGATCTTTTGCCCATTTAAAAATCAGATTATTTAATTTTTTTGCTATTGCGTTGTTTGCACTCCTTATATATTCTGGTTAACTCCTTGTCAGATGGATAGTTTGCAAATATTTTCTCCCATTCTGTGGGTTGTCTACTTTGTTGATTGTTTCCTTTGCTGTGCAGAAGCTTTTTAGTTCGATGCAATCCCAATTGTCTATTTTTGCCTTGGTTGCCTGTGCTTTTGTTTTGTTTTTGTTTTTGTTTTGTTTTGTTTTTCTGAGACGGAGTCTTGCTCTGTCGCCCACGCTGGAGTGCAGTGGCCAGATCTCAGCTCACTGCAAGCTCCGCCTCCCGGGTTTACGCCATTTTCCTGCCTCAGCCTCGCGAGTAGCTGGGACTACAAGCGCCCGCCACCTCGCCCGGCTAGTTTTTTGTATTTTTAGTAGAGACGGGGTTTCACCGTGTTAGCCAAGATGGTCTCGATCTCCTGACCTCGTGATCCGCCCGTCTTGGCCTCCCAAAGTGCTGGGATTACAGGCTTGAGCCACCGCGCCCGGCCAAGTTGCCTGTGCTTTTGAGATTTTACACAAGAAATCTTTGCCCAGATCAGTGTACTGGAGTGTTTCCCCAGTGTTTTCTTCTAGTTGTTTCATAGTTTCAGGTCTTAGATTTAAGAAGTCTTTAATCCATTTTGATTTGATTTTTGTGTATGGTGAAAGATAGGGGTTTTTCTATTACTAATAACTTTAAAAGTAAAATTATAACAATGCAAATGCTGTAATTTAATTAGTAATGATATTAGTAAGGTAATTTTCTTTTGCTGACAAAAATATTTTTGTATGAATTTGATAAGTAGTATTTGTATAATAGTTTCAATTCTGGGCCTCTGTGCAAAAATGATAATTTCCTTTAATATTTAAGTGGTACAGGACCTGTTTTGGACAGTATTATGTCTGTGAATGTGACCGTTTCTCTTCTGTTGGTTAGGAAACATGCAGAATTACTTAAGTAATGACTACCTTTTTTTTTTTTGAGAGGGAGTTTTGCTCTTGTTGCCTAGGCTGCAGTGCAGTGGTGTGATCTCAGCGCACCACAACCTTCACCTCCCAGGTTGAAGTGATTCTCCTGCCTCAGCCTCTCTAGTAGCTGGGATTCTAGGAATGTACCACCATGCCCGGCTAATTCTGTATTTTTAGTAGAGACAGGGTTTCTCCATGTTGGTCAGGCTGGTCTCGAACTCCCGACCTCAGGTGATCCACCCATGTTGGCCTCCCAAAGTGCTGGGATTATAGGCGTGAGCCACCACACCCGGCCAATTTTATTGAGCACAGTCAGTGAACTAGGCACTGTGATGAATAAACACTTTACATATATCTTAGAACTTTTAATGCTTAGCAACTGTCATTACCCCTTTTTTTTTAATAGATGAGAAAATTGAGGTACAGAGAAGTTAAGTAATGGGCCCAATAGCCAGAATTTGAATCTAGGTACAGTAGTCTAGTCTTAATCTCTATTTTGTGAGGAGTTCCTCGAGTTAGAAGACAATAAACTTATTGTAGTGTTATGTTAATATCTCAGATAATACTGTTTTAGGGAGTTCTTTTCGTTAAGTCTTGTTTGGTCTGGCTTATGTTTCTTAAAGTTCCTATACAATTTAAAAAATATTTCCTGGCTGGGCATGGTGACTCATGCCTGTAACCCCAGCACTTTGGGAAGATCTCTTGAATTCAGGAGTTCGAGACCAGCCTGGGCAATATGGCAAAACCCTGTCTCTCCAAAAATTTAGGTAGGTGTGTACCTGTGGTTCCAGCTACTTGGGAGGCTGAGGCGGGAAGATCATCTGAGCCCAGGAGGTCAAGGCTGCAATGAGCTGGGATCATGCCACAGTACTCCAGTCTGGGTGACAGAGTGAGGCTCTGTCTCAAAACAAAACAACAGAAAACTTCCCTTTGTGCCTCTTATTCTTATTTTTGTTCTACTTTATCTTTTTTACTGTATTTGTATATGTGAATCTATATAACTTAAGTTACATACAGTTTGGGGCCAAGTGTGGTGGCACAGGCCTGTAATCCCAGCACTTTAGGAGGCCAAGATGAGTGGAGAGTGCTTGAGTCCAGGAGTTTGAGACCAGCCTGGCCAACATGGTGAAATCCTGTGTCTGCAAAAGATACAAAAATTAGCCAGGCATGGTGATGTGTTTCTGTAGTCCCAGCTACTTGGGAAGCTGAGGTGGGAGGATCACTAGAGCCCAGAAAGCTGAGGTTGCAGTGAGCCAAGATTGCACCACTGCCCTACAGCTTGGGCAACAGAGTAAGACCCTGCATCAAAAAAAAAAAAAAAAAAAAAAAAAAAAAAATATATATACAGTTTGATGTCTCATTTTGAGCCCTTTAATTAACTTCACCAAATATCTGTTGATTAACTGCAAAGCTCAATACTTGGTTATGGCAGAGGATAATGATTATGATGTGTGTCTTCGTCTTCAAGGAGTTTATAATCTAGGGGATTGTCAGTGTTTACTTATTAATTTGTTGGCTATTTTCTTAGTCTTTTTCTACCCAACAGATTTTTTCAAATGACTTTTCACCACATGTTATTCTGCATTTACAAATTGAATCTCTGTTTAGTATGTTCTGTTCATATTTTGATCTTCTTTTGGTTTGTTTGGCAACACCTCCAGAGTTAGCATCTTTGTCAGAATTAGTCTGCTATTTACTTCCTATGTTAGGTCATTAAGGATATTACTAAGGAGGAATTTATTTAATTTCTGTTTTCTTTAATTTCTAGTTTTCTTGCACCAAGTTTTTTTTATTATAAGTCTTACTGAAAAAATAAATCTAAAATAATTATTGGCAATATTGGTACTATAGCTAAGTTATTAATTTTTCAGGTATAATCCATAGTCTAGAACAAAAAAGGAACCTGTGGTCGTACATAA
Organism: Piliocolobus tephrosceles; assembly: GCF_002776525.5. Taxonomy (NCBI): domain Eukaryota; kingdom Metazoa; phylum Chordata; class Mammalia; order Primates; family Cercopithecidae; genus Piliocolobus; species Piliocolobus tephrosceles. Next base: position 1,662,536 of record NW_022291865.1, read on the forward strand.
CTTTGAGAAACTATCACCCTATTACCGGTGAAGCCTGGTATATAGTTATCTATTGCTGCATAACACATTACTCAAAACTTGGTGTTTTAAAACAACAACATTTATTATCTCACAGTGTTTGTGGGTCAAGATTTTGGGTATGACTTAGGTGGATACTCTGTTTCAGGGTCAGTCATAGGCTGCAATCAAGGTGTGCTGCAGCCATCACAAGGCCCAGCTTGGGAGGGATCTATTTCCAAGCTCATTCTGATGGTTGTTGGCAGGATTCAATTCCTATAGTTCGTTTGAGAGCCTCAGTTCTTTGCTAGCTGTTGGTCTATTATAAGCAGAATCATGTAATCTTCTAGCAGAAGCTGCCTCAATTCTTTGCTATGTGGGCCTTTCTATGGGGTGATATGGCAGCTTGCTTAATCAGAGCAAGTGAGTGGAAAGAGCCAGAGAGAGAGAATGTGAGCAAGATAGATGTCACAGTCTTTTCCAACCTATCTGGGAAGTGACATCCTATCACTTTTGCTGTATTCTGTTCATTAGCAGTAAGTCACTAGATATAGCCCACACTCAAGGGAAAGGATCAATAGCAGGAGTTGAGGGTCATTGAGAGCCATTTTTAGAGACAGTCAGCCAAACATGGTGTCTTATAGAATTCCTGGTCTTTCTCCTAGTGTTCGGTTCCTAATTGGGACAGGTCTATTCTTAGATTTATTTCAGTGTACTGAAGGACTCCACCCAGGATACCATTTGTCCCATGATTTTTCCACTGGTAATTTAGAGTGAGATAGTGAAAATTATTTGGCTTTTATAGTTACATCTGAGGAGTGCCTGGTAGTCTTATTTAAAATTTAAACTTTCCTTTTATTATGGTAAAATATGCATAAGATTTTCTTTTTAAGCATTTTTAAGTGTGCAGTTTAGTGGCCTTAAGTTCATTTCCATTGTTCTGCAACCATCATTACCATCTGTCTGTAGGACTTTTTCATCTTCCTAACTGGAAACTCCATACCCATTAAACACTAATTTTCCATACCCCCTCACCATAGCCCTTGGTAACCATCATTCTACTTTCTGTCTCTGAACTTGATTACTCTAGGTACCTATTATAAGTGGGATCATATAATATTCGTCCCTTTGTGCTGAATCATTTCACTTAGTGTGATGTCTTTATGGTTTATCTGCATTTTAGCATGGTTAAGAATTCCCAGCCGGGCACAGTGGCTCCTGGGCGACAGAGCCTGGGCAACAGAGCGAGACTGTCTCAAATTAAAAAAAATTAAAAAGAATTCCCTTCTTTCTTTCTTTTCTTTTCTTTTTTTTTTTTTAAAGAAACAGTGTCACTCTGTTGCCCAGGCTGGAGTGCAGTGGCGCGATCTCCGTTCTGTGCAACATCTGCCTCCTGGGTTCTAGTAGCTGGGATTGCAGGTGCACGGCACCATGCCTTGCTCATATTTGCATATTTTGTAGAGACAGGGTTTTGCCACATTGTCCAGGTGGTCTCAAACTCCTGAGCTCAAGCGATTCTCCCACCTCGGCCCAGCAAAGTGCTGGGATTACAGGCGTGAGCCACTGCTCCTGGCCCTGTTTGGTTATTTGAGGAACTGCCGCACTGTTTTTCACAGCAACTGTCCCATATTATATTCCCACTAGCAATGCAGAATGGCTCACCAGCCATTTCACATGATTTCACATCCTCACCAGCACCTGCCATATTTATTTTTTATAATGGCCATATTAATGGAAGTGAGCTGTTGTGCCATCACACCCGGCTAATTTTGTATTTTTAGTAGAGATGGGGTTTCACTATGTTGGTCAGGCTGATCTCAAATTCCCGACCTCAGGTGATTCGCCTGCCTCGGCCTCCTGAAATGCGGGGATTACAGGTGTGAGCCACCGCGCCTGGCTGTGGTTTTTTTTGTTTTTGTTTTTTGAGATGGAGTCTCCTCTGTTGCCCATGCTGGAGGGCAATGGCATGATCTCGGCTCACTGCAACCTCTGCCTCCTGGGTTCAGGCAATTCTCCTACCTCAGCCGCCCTAGAAGCTGGGAATACAGGCGTGCTCCACCACACCCGGCTAATTTTTGTATTTTTAGTAGAGATGGGGTTTCACCATGTTGGCCAGGGTGGTCTTGAACTCCTGACCTCAGGTGATCCGCTCACCTCGGCCTCCCAAAGTGCTGAGATTACAGGCGTGAGCCACTGCGCCTGGCCTTCATTGTGGTTTTAATTTGCATTTTCTTAATGATTAGTGATGTTGGGGCTATCTTTTCATGTTTATTGACCATTTGTTTATCTTCTATGGACAAATGTCTATTCAAGTCTTTTGTTCATTTCTTCCAGGTTGTTATTTTATTGTTGAGTTTTAGGAGTTCTTTATGTATTCTACATGTTAATCCCTTATCAGATATATGATTTGTAAATATTTTTTCCCATTCTGTGGGTTGCCTTTTCACTCTGTTGATAGTATTCTTTGATGCACAAACGATTAAAATTTTTTTTAGTTAAATTTTTATTTTTTTATTTTTTTAGAGATGAGGTCTCACTATTTTGCCCAGTTGGAGTTGAACTTCTGGGCTCAAGAGATCCTTTCATCTTAGCCTCCCAAGTAGCTGGGACTGCAGGCATATGCTACTGTGCCTGGCCAAAAGTTTTTAATTTTGATGAAGTCCAAATTTATTTTTTGTTTTGTTTTGGTATTGTATCCAAGAAATTGTTGTCAAATCCAATGTCTGAAATATATTACCCCTATGTTTTCCTCTAATAATTTTTTTTTTTTTTCAACATAGAGTCTTGGTCTCTCACCCAGGCTGAAGTGCAATGGTGCGATCTCAGCTCACTGCAACCTCCGCCTCCCAGGTTCAAGCGATTCTCCTTGGCTCAGCCTCCCGAGTAGCTGGGATTACAGGCACGCACCACCACGCCCAGCTAATTTTTTGTATTTTTAGTAGAGATGAGGTTTCACCGTGTTGGCCAGACTGGTCTCAAACTCCTGACCTCAGGTGATCCACCTGCCTCTGTCTCCCAAAGTTCTGGGATCACAGGTGTGAGCCACTGTGCCCGGCCTTCCTCTAATAATTTTATAATTTTAGCTCTTAGGTTTAGTTTCTTCCTTCATTTTGAGTACATTTTTGTATATGGTGTGAGGTAGGAGTCCATCTTTTTTCTTTTACATGTGGATATCCAGTTTCCCCAATACCATTTGTTGAAAGACTTCCTTTCCCCTTGAGTGATCTTGGGACTCTTGTTGAAAATCATTTGACCATGTATGGGAGAGTTAAATATTTTATCTTTTAAAACCAGTTTTCCTTCTAATTGTAAAAATACGTGTTTTCTGTAGTAAATTTACAAAAGAGGAATTCCCCCATCCACCAGAAAATAACCATACTACATAGAAATAACTACTAGGTTTTTTTGATGTGGGGGATAGAGTCTCGCTCTGTTTCCCAGGCTGGAGTGCTGTGCTGCGATCTTGGCTCACTGCTGCAACCTCCGCCTCCTGGGTTCAAGCGATTCTCCTGACTCAGTCTCCCGAGTAGCTGGGACTACAGGCATGCACCACCATGCCCAGCTAATTTTTGTATTTTTATTAGAGACGGGGTTTCACTATGTTGGCCAGACTGGTCTCAAACTAGTAACCTCAAGTGATCCGCCCGTGTCAGCCTCTTAAAGTCCTGGGATTAAAGGCGTGAGCCACCATGCCCAGCCCTTGTAACTACTGTTAATAGTTGGTAAATTTCAGTTCAGGTTTTTTCTGTGCATAATTATTTATGTGTACACATTTTTAATAGAAATGGGATCATACATATGTACTGTTTTGTGTTTTTAATTTAAAACACAAAGAACTTTCTAGGCTGGGTGCAGTGGCTCACGCCTGTAATCCCAGCACTTTTGAAGGCCGAGGCAGGCAGATCACGAGGTCAGGAGTTCGAGACAAGCCTGACCAACATGGTGAAACCCCATCTCTACCAAAAACACAAAAATTGGCCAGACGTGGTGGCAGGTGCCTGTAATCCCAGCTACTCAGGAGGCTGAGGTAGGAGAATCGCTTGAACCTGGGTAGGGGAGGTTGCAGTGAGCCGAGATCATGCCATTGCACTCCAGCCTGGGCAACAAGAGTGAAACTCCATCTGAAAAAAGAGAAAATAGAAGTCTTTTTTTTCTTTTTTTCCTTTTTTTTTTTTTGAGACGGAGTCTTGCTCTGTCGTCCAAGGTAGAACGCACTTTTCTTTTCTTTCCCCTCCCCTCCCCTCCCCTCTCGTTTCCGACGGAGTTTCCCTCTTGCTGGAGTGCAATGGCGTGATCTTGTCTCACTGCAACCTCCGCCTTCTGGATGTAAGCAGTTCTCCTGCCTCAGCCTTCAGAGTAGCTGGGAACTACAGGCGCCCACAACCACACCTGGCTAATTTTTTTTTTTTTTGAGACAGAGTCTTGCTCTGTCACCAGGCTGGAGTGCAGTGGCAGATCTCAACTCACTGCAACCTCCGCCTCCCAGGTTCAAGTGATTCCCCTCCCTCAGCCTCCCAAGTAGCTGGGATTACAGGCACATGCCACCACGCCTGGCTAATTTTTTGTATTTTAGTAGAGATGGGGTTTTACCTGATGTTGGTCAGGCTGGTCTCGAACTCCCGACCTTGTGATCCGCCTGCCTCGGCCTCCCAAAGTGCTGGGATTACAGGCGTGAGCCACCATGCCCGGCCACACCTGGCTAATTTTTGTATTTTTAGTTGAAATGGGGTTTCACCATGTTGGCCAGGCTGGTCTTGAACTCCTGACCTCGAGTGATCTGCCTACCCTAGCTTCCAAAAGTCCTGAGATTACAGGCGTGAAAAACTTTCTGCATTTAAGTGTTCTATAAATTGGCCAGGCACAGTGGCTCTTGCCTGTAATCCCAGCACTTTGGGAGTCTGAGGCAGGCAGATTGCTTGAGCTCATGAGTTCAAGACCAGCCTGGGCAACATAGTAAAACCCATCTCTACAAAAAAAAAACAAAAAAAATTAGCCATACATGGTGATATGTGTCTGTACTTGCAGCTTCTCAGGAGGCTGAGGTAGGAGGAATGCTTTAGCCCAGGAGGTGGAGTTTTCAGAAAGCTGAGGTCACACCATAGCACTCCAGCCTGGGTGATAGAGCAAGACCCTCTCTGTCTCTCTCTGTCTCTCAAAAAAAAAAAAAGTTCTACAAATTGCTTTTTAAATTTAGTTGTTATTATTAGAGTTTTAACAGCATATAATTTTAAAAGTTTAATGGTTATATACAAGTTGTTATTAAAAAAGGAGTCTTCTGGCTTCTCCACTCTGTCCCATTTTTCATCCTTTGGGAAGTGTTCACTTTTAGTAATTTTGGTATTTACCTCCATATCTCAAACTAAGATGCTTGTGTTGCTGGTGATTAATTGTTCAGTTTTAGTCATTATCTACCAGCTTTCCACTATGGAAGATGATTTAACTTTTTCACTGCCCGTCTCATTCCTACTACACATACACAGTTAGATCCTTTTATTTTTCCAATAATGTTACATCTTAATGTTGGTTAGGCCAGTAGTCAGAGTTTAGGACAGTACTCAGAATTTAAGTTATTATGACTCTGTCAATGCTTTTTGTTTTGAGACAGAGTCTCATTCTGCCACCCAGGCTGGAGTGCAGTGGCACTATCTCAGCTCTCTGCAACCTCCGCCTCCCGAGTAGCCGGGACTGCAGGTACACGATACCATGACTGGCTATTTTTTGTATTTTCTGTAGAGACGGAGTTTCGCCATGTTTGTCCTGAACTTCTGATCTCAGGTAATCCTCCTGCCTCAGCCTCCCAAAGTGCTGGATTACAGGTATCAGCCACTGCACCTGGCCAGAAGTACAGTATTTTCTGTTTGGTCTGGTCATGGATTAGTTATGGCAAAATGAGTGATTTAAACAACCATTATCATGACAACTTGAACCTTGATTACTCATTTGCAGAGTTGTTTGTCATCCCCTCACCCATTTTCTTGAGAAGGCCGTTATAAGCAGTTAGCCTCGACATCCCTGGTCCAGCCTCCTAAGTAGCTGGGGCTACAGGCACGCACCATCACACCTGGCTCACTTTTTATACTTTTTGTAGATATGGGGTTTCACCAAGTTTTCCAGGCTGATTTCAAACTCTTGGGCTCAACGGATCTGCCTGCCTTGGCCTCCCAAAGTGCTAGGATTACTGCCATGAGCCACTGCACCTGGCTGGTTATCTCTTTTTTTTGAGAGTAGCGAAGCTGATTGGAAGTTGTGTGTGTGTGTGTACCACTACTGGTACAGCTTTCTCAGATTCATTAGATAAGTTACCTCTTGTACATCTTCTGTCCGACTTGCACATTTTTATCATTGTCTCCTCTCTTGTATGGGTTTTCATTGTGAATTTATTCTAAAGAAAAATGCCTGAAACATATCATATGTTCTCAATAAATGTCGAATGGATGAATGTTGCCATTGTCCTTCTGAGATCGACTAATCAATAATGACATCCTTTCCTTTTAGTCCAGATTTTGCTTCAGGATCCTTCTCAACTTTAGTGTGTCTTGCTGCCCTGGAGATCGGATCTTTTTGCCACCCTGTCTAAAAGGCTAGGGAGCATTACTTACTCATCTCATATTTCCCTCAGCTATTGTCAGGGTTCTTGTCAAGTGTTTGTTTATTGAAAGAATGATTGGTAAAAGTTCAGATAGTAGAGTATTAAAAAGTGTTTACTCATTCAAATATATACCATAAATCAAGGTTACTAATAGTAAAAAAAAAAATGATTATAGATCTCTATTACATAATCTAGTCATTCCCAAACTCTCAGGAACTCTTACTAATCTTAAAAATTATTGGTACTCTTAAGATTCTTTTTCTTTAACATGGATTTATATCTATTGATAGTTACTATATTAAAAACTAAAACTGGCCAGGTGCAGTGGCTCATACCTGTAATCCCAGCACTTTGGGAGGCCGAGGTGGGCAGATCACGAGGTCAGAAGTTCGAGACCAGTCTGGCCAACATAGCAAAACTCTGTCTCCACTAAAAATACAAAAATTAGCTGGGTGTGGTGGTGGGCACTTGTAATCCCAGGTACTAGGGAGGCCGAGGCAGGAGAATCTCTTGAACTCAGGAGGTGGAGATTGCAGTGAACTGAGATCATGCCATTGCACTCCAGCTTGAGCAACAAGAGCAAGACTCTGTCTCAAAAAAAAAAAAAAAAAAGCTAAAGCTGAAAAATTAAAAAAATTTTTAATAATAATAAACCTATTACATATTAAATCTTTTAGTTTTATTTATTTATTTTTTGGAGACAGGGTCTCACTGTTGGCCATGCTGGAGTGCAGTGGCGTGATCATGGCTCACTGCAGCCTTGACTTCCTGGCCTCTAAGTGATCCTCTTGCTTTAGCCTCCCAGTAGCTGGGACCACAGGCAGGCATGTACCACTGTGCCTGGCTAATTATTTTTATTTTAATCTTTTGTAGAAATGGGGTCTTGCTCCATTGCTCAGGGTGTTCTTAAATTCCTGGCCTCCAGCGATCGTCCTTCCTCAGTCTCCCAAAGTGCTGGGATTACAGGTGTGAGCCACCTTGCCTGCCCTAAAAGTTGTATATTTACATTTAGGTCTATGATACGTTGTGAGTTACATTTTGTGTAAAGTGTGAGATTTAGACAGAGGTTCTGTGTTTTACATATGGAAATAACAATTGTTTCAACATAACTTGTTGAAAAGACTATCTTTTCTGTATTATTATTATTACTATTATTATTATTTTGAGACAGAGTTTTGCTGTGTCACCAGGCTGGAGTGCAGTGGCACAATCTCAGCTCACTGCAACCTCTGCTTCCTGGGTTCAAGTGATTCTCCTGCCTCAGCCTCCCGAGTAGCTGGGATCATAGGCATGTGACACCATACCCAGCTAATTTTGTATTTTTAGTAGAGATGAGGTTTCTCCATGTTGGTCAGGATGGTCTCAAACTCCTGACCTCAAGTTATCCACTTGAGGCCTTGGCCTCCCAAAGTGTTGGGATTACAGGCATGTGCCACAGCATCCAGCCTGTCCTTTCTTTATTGAATTGCCTTTGCGTCTTTGTCAAATATCATTTGGCCCAGAATAGGCAAATCCATACAGACAGAAAGATTTAGTGATTGCCAGGGGCTGAGAGAAGAAGGGAATGGGGAGTGACTGCTAATGGGTATGGGGTTTTGTTTTGGGATGGTGAAAATGTTCTGGGATTAGATAGTGGCAATGGTGAGTATACTACAAAACACTTAATTGTATTCTTTAAAATGGCCACTTATATGGTATGTGCATTATATCTAAATTGTTAAAAGAGCTTAAAAAATGAATTGGCCATATCTGTGTGTGTCTATTTCTGGAGACTTTAAAAATATCTTTTTGATGTATACTTTTTTTTTTCTTTCTAACTTTTATTTTAGGTCCAAGGAGGGTACATGTGTAGATCTGTTCCCTGGGTAAATGTGTGTCTTAGTGGTTTGGTGTACAGATTATTTTGTCATCCAGGTAATACATATAGTATCCAATAGGTAGTTTTTTGATCCTGACCCACTTCCTACCCTCCACCCTCAATGGACTCTTTATTCTGTTTCATGTGTTTATATTTCTATCCCTTTGCAGATAGGTCACTGATTTGATTACTGTAGTTTTATACAGTAAGACTTAAAATCATATAGTGTGTTTCCTCCAGCTTTATTTTTTTTATAAAGATTTTGGGTAATTTTTGCTTATTCTCATAGATTTTAGAGTCAGCTTATTTATATGAAACATTCTGCTTAGATTTCAGTTGGAATTGTCTTAAAACTGACAGTTTGTGTGAACTTTGTTTTTTTTTTTAGATGCCCTTTATCAGGTTTAGAAAATTCTGTTCTATTCCTAGTTTTCTGAGAGTTTATACCATGAATGAATACTGACTTTTGTCAGATGCTTCTCCTGTATCACATGATAGGTCATGTGATTTTCATTTTTAGACTATTAATCTGCTGTACTACATGAATTGATTTTTGAATATTGAGTCAGCCTTGCATCCCCAGGATAAACCATACTGGATTGTGGTGTATTATTCGTTGTATGATATTGCTGGATTCAGTTTGCTACTATTTTATGAGAGATTTTCATGTCTTTGTTTTTAAGGGATATGGATCTGTTATTTTTCGTTTTCTTTTTGAGACAGATCTCACTCTGCTGCCTAGCCAGGAGGGCAGTGACGGTATCTTGGCTCACTGCAGCCTCAACCTCCCTGGGCTCAGGTGATCTTCCCACTTTAGTCTCCTGAGTACCTGGGGCTACAGGTGTGCATCACCATGTCCAGCTAATTTTTAGTATTTTTTGTAGAGATGAGGTTTCACCATATTGCCTAGGCTGTTCTCAAACTCCTGGGCTCAAGCAATCCACCCACCTTCGCCTCCCACAGTGCTAAGATTACAAACATGAGCCACCGTGCCCAACCTTTGACTAGTTTTAATATCAGGTTAATGCTGGACTCATAAAATGAGATGGGAAGGGTTTTTTCCTCTTCTTTTTTGGAGAGATTGTATAAAACTTGTTTCATTTTTTTTCTTTAAATGTTTAGTAGAATTTGCCATTGGAAAAAAAAATCTAGGCCTGTATTAGTCCGTTCTCACACTGCTAATAAAGACTTAGCTGAGACTGGGTAATTTGTAAAGAAAAAGAGGTTTAATGGACTCATAGTTCCACATGGCTGAGGAAGCCTCACAATCAGTGAAAAGCAGAGAAGGAACAAAGGCACGTCTTACATGGCAGCAGGCAAGAGAGCGTGTGCAGGGGAACTGCCTTTTATAAAACCATCAGATCTCATGAGACTCACTCACCATCGTGAGAACAGCATCATGGAGGTAACCGCCCCCATGATTCAGTTACCTCCCACTAGATCCCTCCCATGACATGTGGGGATTATGGGAACTACAATTCAAGATGAGATTTGGGTGGGGACACAGCCAAACCATATCATGCCCATATTTTTTAGTACAACTTTTAAGGAGGCCCCTTTCACCTTGGGTGAATTGTAGTAGTTTTTGATGGTTGTGTTCACTTTCTGTGTATAATGTTGTTCATTATATTTCCTAATTATGTATTTATGTCTTTGGAGTCTGTAGTGATAACCCCTGTTTCATTCCTAATATTGATTATTTGTGTATTCTTTTTTCCCAGTTTTCCTAAAAGGTTATAAATTATATTGATCTTTATAAAGAGCCGGCTTTTGGTCTTACTGATTTTTTTTTTTCTATGACGTTTCTGGTTTTAATTTCATTATTATTATTTTGCCTTTTGTTTCCTTCCTCTGCTTGTTTTGAGTTTAGTTTTTTTTTTTTTCCCCCTAGGTGGAAGCTTATATTTTTAATTTGAAACTTTCTCGCTTATTTTCAATTTAAAAATTATTTTAGTATTATATATATATATATATATTTTAAGAGACAGGATCTCTGTCACCTAGGCTGGAGGCAATGGAGCGATCATACCTCATTGCAGCCTCAACCTTCTGTGCTTAAATGATCCTCTCACCTCAGCCTCTTGAGTAGCTAGGACTATAGGCACTCAGCACACACAGTTGAGTATTTTTAAAAAGTTTTTGTAATAACAGGGTCTTGATAGGTTGCCCAGGCTGGTCTTGAACTCCTGACCTCAAGTCCTCCTGCCTTGGCCTCCTGAAGTGTTGGGATTACAGGCCTAAGCCACTGCACCTGGCCTCATTTTTAATATAAGCTTTTAGTGATATAGTTTTTCCTCTAACCATTGCTTTAGCTGCATACCATATGTTACATTTTCCTTTTTGATCAGTTAAAATATTTTCTAATTTGCCTGGGGACTTTGTCTTTAACCATGGCTCATTTAGAACAGGCATTGGCAAACATTTTCTTTTCTTTTTCTTTCTTTTTTTTTTTTTTTAAAGATGGAGTCTTGCTCTGTCACCCAGGCTGGAATGCAGTGGTATGATCTCGGCTGACTGCATCCTCCGCCTCCCGGGTTCCAGAGATTCTCCTGCTTCAGGCTCCCAGGTAGCTGGGATTACAGGCACACGCCACCATGCCTGGCTAATTTTTGTATTTTTAGTAGAGACAGGATTTCACTATGTTGGCCAGGCTGGTCTCAAACTCCTGACCTCAGGCAATCTGTCTGCCTCGGCCTCCCAAAGTGCTGAAATTACAGGTATGAGCCACTGCGCCCGATCTCTTTTTTCTTTTTCTTTTTCTTTTTTTTTTTTGAGACAGGGCCTTGTTCTGTCATCCAGGATGGAGTACAGTTTTGCAATCACAGCTCACTGCAGCCTCAACTTCCTGGCTCAAGTGATCCTCCCACCTCAGCCTTCTGAGTAGCTGGGACCACAGATGTGTGCCACACATCTGGCTAATTTTTATATTTTTTGTGGAGACAAGTATAGCAGGATGAGCCGCAGACAAAACCTCTCAGACACCGAGTTGTGGAAGGAAGGGCTTTATTCAGCTGGGAGCATTGGCGAGCTACTGCCTTAAAATCCGAGCTCCCCGAGTGCACAATTTCTGTCCCTTTTAAGGGCTCACAACACTAAAGATTTCACATGAAAGGGTCGTGATTGATTTGAGCAAGCAGGGGTTACGTGATAGGGGCTGCATGTACCGGTGGTCAGAATGAAACAGAACAGAGCAGGGAGTTTCACAAAGTTCTTTTATACAGTGCCAGGAATCTTTGGATAACATCGGTTTCTAAGTCATGAGTTGATTTTTAACTACTAGATTTAGACCAGTCAGGCCCAGGCCCGGTTTTGGGCCTGGCACCGGGCTGCCTGTCTTTGGTTTAACTGCCTTGTTTTTTTCTTAAAACAGGTACTGAGTGTAAAACAGTATGAGAGGATCTCTCTCTTTCCTCATTTTCCCCCTTTGAGACTCTCACTTTTTATTAGTGGGAGTTGTTACTCTTATTTTTGCTACTTATGTCTTTTTGTGCAATAGATTGATAGTGATTCATATAGTACACTTGTGCTGAAGCATTTTGGTGAACTAAGGTAGCAATGAAGCTTTTTTATCATTTGAAGAAGTACAGGTAGCAAACAAGGGAGCAGTAAGGAGGTTCTTATTACTATTATAACTTTTATTATAAGAGTTTTAAATCTTCCTAGTGCTGGGAACTAATTTTTAAACATGACTTCAGGGTTGAATTCACGCTACACTTGTATGGGCACATGTGTCAGTTTTGTCATATTTTTAACTATGTCTTTAACTACTTGCCTTTGATTATCTATGTGTAGACAGTAATTAGTAAGGTTAAATTTCTTATAGACCTCTCTTTCAGCTGCTAGCAAGTAGTCAAGAGCCAATCTATTTTGATAGATAGCATTTCTTATCTGAGTTTCTTGCTGGGCCAGCATAGTCAAGGCTTGGCCAGTTTTATTAGTGATGATGTTTAAAACAGCTTGCAACCATATGATTCGGTTGAGTATGTAAATGGGGGCCCAGTATCCCCATGAGCCGTCTTGTGTCTAAGTGGCAGGTCTATAGTATTGTATAATTTTTTAGGAGGTCATTTATCATTTTTTTGATTACCTATGGCTATGCTTTGTTTTCCACGGGAAGCATAGACAGGGAAGCCCAGGAGTTCACCTGTTTTTATGGGCAGTAGGAAGAAAGATGGTTTAATAGTGCCAGTAACACAACTACCCGTCCACCGGTCAGGCAGCTTAGTGTAGGCTCTATGTCTGTATATCGAGTATAACCCAGTGGGGCCAGTCCAGTTCCGGTGGAATTCTGGGTGGGCCCAGACAGTCTGCAACCTTGGAAATTTACTGAATGGATCTCTTTCTGTGTAATTGGAACTCCACCATGTCACTGTTTTTTTCGGTACCATTATACAGTTTTTGCCCCAGACAACTAAGTCATCCTATAGAATGAGTGAATTCTTTCCTTTTTCTAGCTATGCAATATTGTCTAATAATTGAGACTTTTATAACCTAGAGATGATCAGGGTGATTTTTTTTGGGCCAGGAATTCATCAGGAACTGGGTCTGTAGGCACTAATTGTCGGGGTTCTTTTTTTTTTTTTTTTTGAAATGGAGTCTTGCTCATCGCCCAGGCTGGAATGCAGTGACCTAATCTCGGCTCACTACAAGCTCCGCCTCCCGGGTTCACGCCATTCTCCTGTCTCAGCCTCCCAAGTAGCTGAGACTACAGGCACCCGCCACCATGCCCAGCTAATTTTTTGTATTTTTAGCAGATACGGGGTTTCACCGTGTTAGCCAGGATGGTCTCGATCTCCTGACCTCGTGATCTGCCCGCCTCAGCCTCCCAAAGTGCTGGGATTACAGGCGTGAGCCACCGTGCCCGGCCAATTGTCGGGGTTCTTATGGCCATTGATCTCTTATTACAGTTTCTCCACAAACATAACATGAAGTGACATTTAGAGCCTGGGCTACATGCTCGGCTAATTGCAAAAACAAATTTCTGGTTTTTCCTGGAGTCTCTGGTACTGGCACTTTTAGTTTATCATAGAAAGTCTGAAATACTGGTTCTGGAGAGAGTTTACGAACCTCCTCTTTTACTAAGATACTTACTCTAGGACCTAGTCCTTTTTTATGGATGCCCAGAGATACGTGTTCTCCTTTTTTTTTTTTTTTTTAAACTTTGGGTTTAAGGGATTTGTAATTATTAATTTCAAGGGGTTGCAGCTTCCACCCATACAGGAGGGGCTGCCTTCTGCTTTTTGGAGCTAAACAGAATCTTTTTCATCCTTTTTCTAAGTAGTCTAGATGACACAAGACCAGTAATTACATACATTTGCACATGAGTGTAATTCATGGCAGGTATACTTATTTCCTGCTGTGTAAACCTTTTTTTTTTTTAATTTAAAGAACTGCATCTTATTATATGCCGATTGCTATTGATAGTGGTACAAGCATGAAATTTTAGGGTTATATGCTTGGAGGCCCCTCTTTCTTCTGTCCTAGCTATTACTTTACTTGTGTCGCCTAGAAAAGGACCAGTCCTTAACTTTATTTTAAAAACTGTGATCATGGGAGGCTTAAAATAGGTCATAACACGCATCACGTTGGTTATTTCCTGGGCTACATACCTTGGATAGAATAGCATTGTACAAACAAGTTTCTTTTAGAGTCCTGGTACACTTATAATAACCATAAAATAATAGGACTGTAGCAATCTTTTGTCCTACCTCAGTGACTTGATGTATATACTGGGAACAGCCCTCAGTCTGAGGAAGGTCAGTTGAAGTCTTTACTGTATAAGTTCAAATTTTAAGGAAAATGAGTCCCACGATGAGTTTCCTCATGCCTTGGCCGTGCGTGGACCAGTCAGCTTCCGGGTGTGACTGGAGTAGGGCTTGTCATCTTCTTCAGAGTCACTTTGCAGGGGTTGGCGAAGCTGCTCCCATCCACATATAGCCTGCCAATCTACTGATGTTTAAAGATGATCTCAGAGGTTGGGCCCACTAGAATAAACTGAGTCCAATACTTTTACACAGTTATGTTTAACTGGGCTCTCTGATACCAGGAGCAAGGTGGCGGGGTTTAGGGTGTTGCAAACTTCAATGGTTATGTGGGGGTTTTCACAGAGCAAGCTTTGGTATCTAGTTAGTGTAGCATTCATTAGCAAGTGGTGTCCTTTGGTATTTATTAAAATTACCACAGCATGGGGGGACTTTATGTTTAGGTTTTGCTTAAGTGTTAGCTTATCTGCTTCTTGTGCTAACAGGGCCGTTGCTGCCAGGGCCTTTGGACATGGGGGTCAGCCTTTGGAAACCCCATCTAGTTGTTTTGAGAGATAGGCCACTGGCCTTGGCCAGGGCTCTACAGTCTGGGTTAAAACTCCAACTGGTTTTTTTTCTCTTTCTGACACATAGAGTATACAGAGTTTTGTCAGGTTAGGTAGCCTCAGGACTGGGGCCGACACGAGTGTTTCTTTTTAACTCATGAAAAGCTCATTGCTGTTGGTTGTAATAGATACAGTTTATCTAATCTACATTTTTATTGACTGTCATCTACCAAAATATTGACTTAAACCCTGTAACTATTTGCTTTCAAGCTTTAAATTGATCTGGTATTCCATCTGGGGCTCCAATTGCATCTAAATAGATGTGAGAGTTGAAAGACCTGTAAGGGGCTTCTCTTGCTTTACGATGTCTTATTATTATTATTATTTTTCCTCTGGTTGATGAAATGCCAGGGTGAAAGGGATAGCCAAATGGACTAAAGCACAAGTGCCACTCTAGTTATTCGGCAGAGTGCCCAGTAAAGGTCCACCGCAATACCACCACACATCCGCTCGGGGATGAACAAGGGCTGACTGATTGATAAGCTCTTGAAAATTCTTAAGCTCACTGCATCCCTTCAGGTCTCCAAGGAATGCTGAGTCTCCTCCCTGCCATGAAAGACACGAAATGAACTTAGTGTTGGGAGACGGAAGCTGGATGGCCCTTGGGGGGCTGACCTGCAGGGACTTTGGGATATAGCAGAGAGAGCTTGGCATGTCTTATTACTCCATGGAAGTAATCCTGGAAATTACTTCATGGAAGTAATCCTAGAATCCTGGAAAAGAGCTACCATGTAGCCCATGCCTGGTCGACTAGAGGACCACCTTAGTGGAAGGGGGACAATCAGGGCCTCTGGCCTGCCATTGCGCGAGCATAACAGTTGCTTTTGTTTAACGTGCAGATGGAATATTTGATCCATTTCAACCAGGCATTTGCATCTTGGTATGCTGTCTTAGGTGCCAAAATTTGTTTTAAGTCTTTAACTTCTATGATCCTCTAGTAAAATGAGTGTTTCCTTTAGCACCTATCTTTATTAGTTTTTAGACCAAAGAAAGCTAAACACCATTTTATATTTAATAATGGTTCTTGTATGATTTTTATACCAGATAAGCTAAATTTTACCTTTATATTAGTGTGTTGTTAATGTTAAACTTAATTTTAATAAAACCTTGTAGACATATTTATCCAATTTTTCATGTTTAACCATAAGGTAAGATTTTATAGACTCTTTTTAACCTTTTATAATTTTTGTTAAAGAGCAGGTTGATGCTTTAAGAAAAACCTGTTGCATTTTTATTTTAATGTCCAGTTAACAGAAAAACTGAATGATACCTTTTTAACTTTAGCTAATATGTTTACACACAGAATTTTTTTACAATTAACGTTTTAAAACTTGCTTAAACTTTCTTTTTTTTTTGTTTTTGAGGCGAGTCTCGCTCTGTCGCCCAGGCTGGAGTACAGTGGCCGAATCTCAGCTCACTGCAAGCTCCGCCTCCCGGGTTTACGCCATTCTCCTGCCTCAGCCTCCCGAGTAGCTGGGACTACAGGCGCCCGCCACCTCGCCTGGCTAGTTTTTGTATTTTTAGTAGAGACGGGGTTTCACCGTGTTAGCCAGGATGGTCTCGATCTCCTGACCTCGTGATCCGCCCGTCTCGGCCTCCCAAAGTGCTGGGATTACAGGCTTGAGCCACCACGCCCGGCCTAAACTTTCAAAACAATACTTTTTTTAACCTTTTAATGTAGGTAAAAATCCACATTCTTATGCCTCCTTATAATCTTTTTACCAAAGGTGTGTTTTACTTTTTTTATACACCTTGCACATAAACTGATTCTTCAGTAGTACTCAGGAAGCTTTATTACTTTTAAATTATACAACAGTTTTTGCATAAAATTTTTTTTATAACCTTTTTACTTTCATGACTTTCACGGACAATTTTTTGACATGTCTCAACTTTCTGACTTAGTACAAACATTTTTTTCTTTAACAACCAGTTAATTTATTTCAGGACAAGAATTTACCAAATAACATTATTTTTGTATAAATTCTGCCTCCCCACTTTTTTCCCTTTCTTGAAATTTTTTAACATAGTTCCTAGTGGGGTGGGCTTATTTGTGCTTGACCCATGCTTCTAGAGAAAACACCACACTTACACCACACGCACACCACAAAATAAACAGGTAAAAAGGGCACACACACACTTCTGCAGTTTACACCAAACCAAAATCAAAACCAAAATCAGAGTATCCAGAAATCCAAGCCAGGTCAAAACCAAAACCAAAGTATCAAGCAGTCCAAGTCAAGTCAAAAACAAAAACCAAAGTGCCAGTACAGGCACACCGTGGGTGATCAGGCCACGCTTCCACTCAAATGGAGTAGGCAAATTCCCAAGACCAGTCCTGTCAAGCAATTCAAACCAAGTCAAAACCAAAACCAACATCATAGTGCCAATAAAGGCACACCATGGGTGATCAGGCCACGCTTCCACTTAAATGGAGTGGACAAGTTCCAAAGACTAGTCTTACCAAGTTTCAGATGTCCAGACTCCAAGTGCCAGTTCCTTCCCGGTGTTCAGCCACTGTGTTAATCCTCTGCGGGGGCCTGCTACGTGCTGCTCTGGGGCGAGGCGTTCCACCTGGGCAATTGCCTACCCGGGAGCACTCTTTGGATCTCCTCACTCAGGCTGGCCGGGGTCCCCCGCAGGTATGCTCCACAGGGTAGGCCTGAGCTGCCTAAGGGGCTGCCTCGGCTGTCCCTCAGTCATCTCACTTCCTGTTAGGGAACCAAGAAATGTAGCAGGAGGAGCCGCAGACAAAACCTCTCAGACACCGAGTCGTAGAAGGAAAGGCTTTATTCAGCTGGGAGCATTGGCAAGCTACTGCCTTAAAATCTGAGCTCCCCAAGTGCACAATTTCTGTCCCTTTTAAGGGCTCACAACACTAAAGATTTCACATGAAAGGGTTGTGATTGATTTGAGCAAGCAGAGGGTACGTGACAGGGGCTGCATGCACTAGTGGTCAGAATGAAACAGAACAGAGCAGGGAGTTTCAAAATGTTCTTATACGTTGCTGGGAATCTATGGATAACATCGGTTTCTAAGTCATGAGTTGATTTTTAACTACTAGATTTAGGCCAGTCAGGCCCAGGTCAGGTTTTGGCCCTGGCGCCGGGCTGCCTGTCTTTGGTTTCAATTCCTTGTTTTTTTCTTAAAATAGGTACTGAGTGTAAAACAATATAAAACAATATGAGAGGGTCTCTGTCTTTCCTCACAGGGTCTTGCCATGTTGCTTAGGTTGGTCTTGAACTCCTGAGCTCAAGCAATCCACCTGCCTCGGCCTCCCAAAATGCTGGAATTACAGGTGCGAGCCCCCGTGCCCAGCCAAACATTTTATTAAGAAATAAATTTTTTTATTTTATTAAGAAAATAAATATGTTAGGCCAAAGTGTAATACCGTCTGTGTTGCAGTTATTTAACTCTGCCGTAGTAGTATGAAATCAGCCATACACAACATATAATTGAATGAGCATGGCTTAGTTCCAGTAAAGTGTTATTTATATAAAATCAGGCACTTTGCCCTGTTGTTATTAATTTTCAAGTGTATGTAGAGTTTCTTGTTATCTTGCTGTTATTGATTTCTAGCTTAATACCATTAAGCTAGAATATACTAGCTTGTTATCAGAGAATATAGTATGTATGATTTCAGTTCTTTTAAATTTGCTAAAATTTGTTTCGTGACCTGGGATATTATATAGTCTCTTGGTGTATGTTCCTTGTGAGTTTGAATGTGTATTCTGCTTTTGTTGGGTGGAGTGTTCTATAAATGTCAGTTCCAGTTGTTTGATGGTTGTGTTTAAGTTCACTGACATCATCCGGGTGTCCTATAATTCACTTTAATTCTATCACTAATTGCTTCAAGTTAATGCAGACCCCGCAGGTTACAGGGCTCAGTCCCACAAAGCCGCCTTCACTTCAGACTGTAGCACAAGCCACTCAAATTTTCCCTGGTTGAGTGTAAGTTTGGGCCTTCCCACAATCCCCTTGGGTTTAATAATTTGCTCAGAATGACCCACAGAGCTCATGAAAGTGCTATACTTAAAATTACCTTTTTATTATAAAGGATATGAATGAACAATCAGATGAAGAGGACTATATGATAAGTTTGTAAGGCTCCCAAGCACGGGAGCGTCTATCCTCGTGGAGCCAGAGTGCACCACCCTCTTGGTACATCAGTATGTTCACCAACCAGGAAGCTCCCTGAGCCTTGTTGTTCAGAGTGTTCCCCCCCCCCAATTTCTTTTTTATCTAGCTGAATTTAAGATTTACAGAGTTTTTAATATCCAGAGTTCAGGGCTGGGCACAGTGGCTTATGCCTGTAATCCCAGCGCTTTAGGAGACTGAGGTGGGAGGGTCGTTTGAGTCTAGGAGTTCAAGACCAGCTTGGGCAACAAACCCAGACCCTGTCTCTACAAAAAGTGAAATGAGCTGGGTGTGGTGGCACATGCATGTAGTCTAGCTAGTTGGGAAGCTGAGACGGGAGGACTGCTTGAGCCCAGGAGTTCGAGGCTGCAGTGAGCTACGACTGCACCACTGCACTCCAGCCTGGGCGACAGTGAGACCCCAAAGTGCTAGGATTACAGGCGTGAGCCACCATGCCTGGCCTAAATTTTTAATTTCTTTCTTTATGTCTCTTATTCTTTCCTGAGCCTTTATATCTTTTTATTCATTTCTAGGGTGTTCACCTTTATTTCTTGGAGCATTTTTGCCTGATAAATCCTAAATCTGTGTCATCTTGACATTTGTATCTATTGATTGCACTTTCATATATAAATTGAGATATTCTTGGTTCTTTGTGTGCTTGGTAATTTTGGATTGTATGCCCAACATTAAAAGTGTTTTTTTTTTTGTTTTTTGTTTTTTGAAATTTGAGTCTTACTTAAATTCTGTGGAGAATGTTGATTTTTTTTTTTTTTTGAGACGGAGTCTCGTTCTGTCACCCAGGCTGGAATGTAGTGGCACAGTCTCGGCTCACTGCAACCTTTGCCCCCGGATTCAAGCCATTCTCCTGCCTCAGCCTCCTGAGTAGCTGGCGCTACAGGCACCTGCCACCACGCCTGGCCTAATTTTTGCATTTTTAGTAGAGACAGGGTCTTGCCATGTTGCCCAGGCTGGTCTCGAACTCCTGACCTCAAGAGATCCACCTGTCTCAGCCTCCCAAAGTGTTGGGATTACAGTTGTGAGCCACCATGCCCAGCTGAAGTAATTATTTTCTGTGTGACTATGGCACAAACTCAGTATGCAATGGATGCAATGGGTTATTTTTTAAAAATTCTTTTAGTTCCATAGGTTTTTGGGGAACAGATTGCAGTAGATTATTGGTTTCAGTTTGTTTTGAATTGTCCTTTATTTTTAGTGTGTTTTAAAATTTTTGTCTCTTGAACATGCCATCATTCGTTTTCTGAACAAAATGCTAAATTTATTGTGTGATATACAAGGGAGAGCCATAATTGTAGAACGTAATTTCTCTGAATGAAACAAACTGCCCAACCAGGTGCAGTGGTTCATGCTTATGATCCCACCATTTTGGGAGGCTGAGGTGGGAGGATCACTGGAGGCCACGAGTCTGAGACCAGCCTGGACAACATAGTGAGACCCTGTCTATTAAAAATAAACAAAGAAACAATGTTATCCAGGTATGGTAGTACGCTCCTGTAGTCCCAGCTCCTTGGGAGGCTGAGATGGGAAGATTGCTTGAGCCCAGGAGTTCAAGGATATAATGAGCTGTGATTGCACCACTGCACTTCAACCTGGGTGACAGAGCAATACTTGGTTTTAAAAGAAAAAAGAAAAGAAACTGCTAGTCTTAAATAGGATTTGAGGAATTATGGAGTTCAGGGATTGGTGAAGTAGGAGTATTTAGGAACTGATTGACCTTTTATTATGTAAATGTGGTTATGAATTGTGGTGTTGCTGACTGGTGACTTGCTGAAGTGATATCACTCATTCAGAGCTTCCTTTGATGGGCGTAGGATGGGTTTAACACCAGTTCTGGTGATTACTTGTTGTTATGGTCCTTTCTGGAATTTGGAGTTTAGAACTTTTTTTTTAATCATACGTAAAACATTTACATGTTTCCAGAATCAAAACTATATCATAAGATGCATTCACGGAAGTCTGGCTTTCTTCCTTATCCATTCCATCATTTTTTTCTTTCTTTTTTTTTTTTTTTTGAGACAGGATCTTATTCTGTCACCCAGGCTGGAGGGCAGTGGCACCTTCACGGCTCACTGCAACCTCAACCTTCCAAGCTCAAGTGATCCTCCCTGCTCAGACTCCTGAGTAGCTGGGACTACAAGTACGTGCAAGCACATCTGGCTAATTTTTAAATTTGTTGTAGAGATGGGATCTCCCTGTGTTGCCCAGGCTGGTCTCAAACTCCAGGGCTCAAGCATACCTCTTGCCTCAGCCTCCATCATCAAGATGCTGAGATTACAGGTGTGAGCTACCATGCCTGGCCTTTTTTTTTTGCATTCTTTTGAGTAAAGGTTGAAACAGTCTGCAGGCCAAATTTGGCCCACTTTTTTTTTTTTTTTTTTGTAAATAAGATTTTGTTGGAGCACAGCCATACTCATTCATTTACATAATTGTGTATGGCTTTTGTGCTACAGTGGCAGAATCGAGTAACTATAACAGAGAATACAGTATGTGGCCTAGAGACTAAAATATTTACTCTCCAGACCTGTATTGAAAAAATTTGCTGACTCCTGCTACAAAGAATCATTTTCATTAAGTTTTAGCTTATCTGTCCTTCTTTTCCTTTCTTTTTAGAAAACAAAAGCAGATACTTAAATATACTCAACATTTATCTCCTTTTTCTGCAAAGTATAGCATACTATAAACCCTTTACTGTCTTGCCTTTTTTCACTAAACAATGTATCTTGAAAGTCACTCTGTATCAATATCTTTTTCATTCCTGGACTAGGTTACAGTTTTCATCTCCTTTAGGCTGTATTTTTGTGCTATATCTTCATTTTCTACAGGTATGCTGTTCATCTTACTAATATCCTCTTTTTCTTAGAACGTCATCGTATCAGGTTTAGTCAACAACCATTTTCTTTGTTAGTATTTATTTCCTATACATTTTAAGTGCATTTTGTAACATTAAAATATTATTAGCTGTAATGATTTTAAGCTCTAAGTTACAAACTGTAAGCAGTTGTAAATTAGATACTGTGTCTTTTCAGCAGTATATTGTACTCAGGATAGTCATCTACCTAGTTCAAGTGCCATGACATCATGCTTGCCCTATAATCTAACAATCTCAGTTATTATAAATAATACCTGTGTTTTAACAGTATCTTTGTAACGCCTAGCTATTTCACTGGGCATCTGTAATGGAAAGATATGTGGTTTTAAAAAATATGCATTAAACATTTCTGGGTCTTTTTCCCCTTCTTCCCAACAAAGTAGCCAAACTAATGTATAGTATTAGTAGTGCTTCCTGATGTTGGAATGTTATTTGTGTTGATTAGTTAACCCTAATATACTGCCACTATTTTTTGTTGTTGTTTTAGGTTAAATGGAAACCACCCTTGGGAACTGGATGCCTGTGTAACTGTTCTACCATAATCAGTGTATTGCAATGAGCGGGGGAGGAGAGCAGCCGGATATCCTGAGTGTTGGAATCCTAGTGAAAGAAAGATGGAAAGTGGTGAGTGTACATCTCAGAATGTGTATGTGTGTGTGTGTGTATACATATCGGGGTAATTTTTGGTATCCTGATAAAAATAGCATTTCATTAGGAAATATTATATACATTACTTATATGCCTAAAGCAGTTATTTACAGTTATTTTTCTATGATTAAGCTCTGTTTATACCCTAATTCTTACTTTTCATATAGTACTAAATTTTTGAACAAATGAAAAAAATACAGTGTTTGAAATTACAATGAGCTGGCCGGGCATGGTGGCTCACGCCTGTAATCCCAGCACTTAGGGAGGTAGAGGCGGGCCGATCATGAGGTCAGGAGATCGAGGCCATCCTGGCTAACATGGTGAAACCCCATCTCTACTGAAAAAAAATACAAACAATTAGCCGGGCGTGGTGCCGGTGCCTCTAGTCCCAGCTACTAGGGAGGCTGAGGCAGGAGAATGGTGTGAACCCGGGAGGCGGAGCTTGCGGTGAGCTGAGATCACGCCACTGTACTCCAGCCTGGGTGACAGAGCAAGACTCCATCTCAAAAAAAAAAAAAAAAAAAAGCAAGTCCAATGAGCTGCTCTTTTTTTTTTTATTAAGGAAAATTGTAAGTATACATAGAAAATAGAGACTTATATAATGAACCTCCGTGTACTCATGACCCAAGTTAAATAGTCATCAATGTATGATTAATCTTGTTTCATCTCTCTCCCAGAATATTTTGAAGTGATATTTAACCTTAGCATTTCTTCTGTGTATACTTCAGTATGTGTCTCTAACAAATAAGGACTTACTTTTAAAAACATAATCGTAATACCATTATCAAACCTTAAAAATAATCATTTCTTTCCTGCTGACTCCTCCCCCAAGGTTGTGTATCATTTTGTCTGTTAGCCTGTGGTATTTTCAGCTACTTTCTACTGTTATAAAATACTGTAGTAGTACTAAAAACAGGTAATCATTTCTTAATATCACCAAATATAGTTTTAGTTTTCACATTCTCCTGATTGTAAAGTATTTTGAACAGTCTGAATCAAGATCCAAATAAAATCTGGATATTGTAATTAGTTGCCATCACTTAAATTTCTTTTCATTTCTAGATTCCTTCCTCTTTATTGTTCTTTTTTTCCCCTTACAATTTATTTACTGAAGAAATTAGGTGATTTGTCTGTAGAATTTCCCATGGTTTGGATTTTGCTATCTGCTTCCATTTGATGTTAACACGTTTCTCTGTCTTGTGTATTTCCTGTAAATTGGTAGTTATATCTACAGGCTGGATTACATCTGACTTTAGGTTTGTTTTGAGATGGGGACATCTTTTTTTCATAAATGTTATTGTGAGCCTTCACTAGGAGGCATATAATATCTTATTGTCCATCTGTCTATCTTTTTTGTGGTGGTAACACTGTTGATGATCATTGCCTAGGTCTATTATGTAGGGATTGCAAATTGGTGATATTCCATAATTCATTTATTAGCTGAAATGTATCTGTAAGGACAAGCTTTTTATCATCAATTATTTGATTATCTTGAGGTACAGTTTGATTAGGAAAACAAGATAAATACTTGTTTCTCTTTTTTAATTTACCAGTTTTCAAAACAATGAATTGGTTTTTTGTCATTCTCCAAAAGTGATCAATTAGATTTGTTTTTTAGTATAATTAAGAAGGATTTAAACAAATTTGATGTGTTTCAGTCCGTGGTAGTTATCCTTATAAATGTTTAAATTGTCTTATTTGACTAAGGGGACACACTTCACAATGTCTTCTGAGTTCTTTTGACAAGATCCTAATAGTCTTTCGATGACTTTCTCTCCCTAGACCTAGAATCTGCCATCTCGCTAATACTACTCATTTCTTTAAGGAACTATTTTTGTTTTGGATATATTTAAATATTTTTTTATTGCTACACAGTCCACCAAAGTTTTTTTCCATTAGTAGGTTTTACAAAGCTATTTTAATGGTTCCCTTAATTTATGAACAGATTGGAAAAAGAAGACCCTTTAGAAATAGAATTTTTATTTTTTATTTGTATGGTACAGTGTGTTTTACTGATTAGGTAAGTCAGTAGACTTTGAAAATTTACTTGACCAAATATAAGAAAACTATGTCATCATCATGGACTGGTGCAGGGAGATTTAGCAGTTGCTAATCTTTTATGTAAGTCAGACATGAGTGTTGCTTTGGTGAGAGGATTACACTAAGCACTGTGTTAAGGCTGGTTTGTTCTCCAGTGGACATATCAAAAGGTGACAAGTGGAAACTCTTAATTGGCATGGTTCCCTTGTCCTGGTAATTAGAACTAATATATCTGAGGAACTTATCTCCAACATTTGGGAGGGCATAGGGGCATTTTTAGTTTAAAAAAAAAATGACAAGCTCATTGTTACAGATGATGTTTTAGTTATTTATTGTTATGTAACAAACTACATCAAAATTTAGAAACTTAAAACAATCATTTTATTTTGCTTGCAGTTTTGTGCCTTAGGAATTTGGGAAGAGTTTGCCTGGGTGATTTGTCTCTTAGCCATGTGGCACTAGCAGGATTGTTTCAGTTAGAGGATCCATTTAGAAATGGTTTCTTCACTCACTTGTCTGGTATGATGGGGTTCCTTAGCTCTTCACCCCCAACTCCCAACCCCCAACCTGGTGGCTTGTTTTCTAGGGCATAACCACGTGGCTGTGGCTTCTCAGGATGGTCCCATTTCTTTTTTTTTTTTTTTTTGAGGCGACGTCTTACTCTGTTGCCCAGGCTGGAGTGCAGTGGCGCGATCTCCACTCACCACAGCCTCGCCTCCCGGGTTCAAGCGACTCTCCTGCCTCAGCCTTCCGAGTAGGTGAGATTACAAGCGTGCACCATCACACCGGCTAATTTTTGTATTTTTAGTAGAAACGGGGTTTCACCATGTTGGCAAGGCTGGTCTTAAACTCCCAACCTCAGGTGATCCAACCGCCTCGACCTCCCAAAGTGCTGGGATTACAGATGTGAGCCATTGCTCCCGGCCAGATGGTCCCATTTCTTACATGGTGGCTAGCTTTCAAGAGACAGGAAATGGAAGCTACCAGGCTGGTTAAGGGCTGTCCTCAGAGCTGGCACAGTGTCACTTTGCCCTATTCTGTTGATGAAAGCAGTTAAGGGGAAAATGGACTCTACGCCTTGATGGGGGAGTAGCAAGGTCACATTGCCTTCATCAGTGTGAAAGGTTTTCTTCACATTGAAGAAGAGCAGGGATGGATGATATTTTTGTGCCTATTGTTGGAAAATACAATCTCCCACAGACCTTACCTCTATTCTTCCTGTAATCTGTGTACCCCAATCATACTAAACTGCCTCTCTCTTTGCCTCATAAACCTTGATAATTTCTTAGGGCTTTGTCAGGCCAATTAAAAAATGCTCTATTAATGTTTAAATGGCATTATAGGGATAGAAATAGACAAAGAAGCAAGAACATTTACTTCAGCCTAGATGTTTTATTCTGTCATTTAATAAGGTTTTTTTGTGAGGAAAACATGAAGCTGCCTCTACCAGTCCTTAGTTAGAAAGGAATCTGTTTGGTACTGTGTATGAGTTTTTAAAGCTACACTAGGTTTTATTTAATGGGCAAAATATAAAGAATCATAAGTATATCAATCAAGGCCCATGAAGGAACAATTTATTTAACTGAATGCCTCTTGGACTTTTTTTTTTTTGAGACAGAGTCTCACACTGTCGCTCAGGCTGGAGTGCAGTGGCATGATCTCTGCTCACTGCAACCTCCGCCTCCCAGGTTCAAGCGATTCTCCTGCCTCAGCCTCCTCAGTAGCTGGGATTATGGGCACGCGCCACCACGCCTGGCTAATTTTTGTATTTTTAGTGGAGGCGGGGTTTCTCCATGTTGGTCAGGCTGGTCTCAAACTCCTGACCTCGTGATCCACCCGCCTCGGCCTCCCAAAGTGCTGGGGTTATAGGTGTGAGCCACCACACCTGGCCACTTCTGGAACTTTGTAAAAATCTTGAACTTATCCTGTAGTTTCATGTAGTATTCCTTTCCCATCACCAAATGACAATAAAGCAGGATCACCCGAGTGTGGTGGCTCACGCCTGGAATCCCAGCACTTTGGGAGGCAGAGGTGGGCAGATCACTTGAGATCAGGAGTTTGAGACCAGCCTGGCCAACATTGTGAGACCCCATCTCTACTAAAAATACGTAAATTAGCCAGGCGTGGTGGCGCACACCTGTAATCCCAGCTACTGGGGAGGCTGAGGCAGGAGAATTGCTTGAGCCCGGGAGGCCGAGGTTGCAGTGAGCCAAGATCATGTCACTGCACTCCAGCCCTGGCGACAGTGTGAGACTACCAACTGAAAAAATTAAAAAAGAAAAAAGAAAAAAAAAAATAAAGACGGATTATGGCTCACATGTGCAAACTAATAAGTATAGGATTATATTTGTAAGTTAGCACTTTGCCAAATGCTCTGGGGGACACAAGGAAATAGAATAGAACAAATGGCCATCTCTTCGAAGAAGCTTAGTTTCTCTGTAGCAGGATAGGATATTGACAATAGAAAGTTAATCAACATGACAGTTTAAAAACAAGGTATTTCATGGACATAATTTGAAAAATACCAAGGTAATAATACAAGTAATATCTGAGTCCTGGCCCGGTACCTGAGGTATGGCCCGGTAAAGTGATTAATTGAATGATTAAACAAATAATTACCGTAGAAATTCAGAAGATAAATTAACCTAGATGTAGTAATCAGTGATGATCAAGTGGAGAAAGAGGTCGAACATGGAACTGGGGCGTCTTGAGCTGGTTAGGATTTAGGACTCTGTGCCTATGATGACTTCCTACATTATATCACATCCTGGATGTTGGATAATGTGATAAGAAGACAACCTAGTTTCAGGAAATGGAAAATAATTGCTGTGTCTAGCTTGAAGTATCTACCCCCACAACCCAGCTTTCAGAGCCTACAGGTGCAGTTGCCGCTGACTCTTCAGAACTTACTTAGGATACTCAGACCAGCATTCTCATAGTCCCCAGTTAAGCTAACATATTTTATCAGAGAGAATAGTGTTTGTTGAACTTGCTTAAATTGGTTAGTTTTTACTCTTATATGAATAAATAGATGTATAGTGAATTCTGGGGATAGTTTGGTACTGGAGTTCTCTGCCTGCTCTGTGAACCCTGTTAGGTACACCCGAGAGAAGGGTAAGTGGTGGTGAGAGGGCTGGGTGATTTTGTAGTGTTTTTTGTTTTTTTCGTTTTTGAGATGGAGTCTCTCCCTGTCACCCAGGTTGGAATGCAGTGGCAGGATCTTGGCTTACTACTGCCTCTGCCTCCTGGGTTCAAGCAATTCTCCTGCCTCAACCTCCTGAGTAGCTGGGATTACAGGCATGTGCCACCATGCCTGGCTAATTTTTGTATTGTTTAGTAGAGATGGGATTTCACCATGTTGGCCAGGCTGGTCTCGAACTCCTGACCTCAAGTGAGCCTCCCGCCTCAGCCTCCCAAAGTGCTAGGATTACAGGAGTGAGCCACTGCACTCAGCCAGGATTTCATAGTTTAAAAAGTCTTCCTTAAAATTAAAACAACAAATCTGGTTGTTGAGTGGCATTTGTAGGAAGAGATTCTTTCAAATACTGTATTGTTGGTGACATTTCTGATGCTGGCTGTCAACCAAATTTTAAAATTGTTTGTGGGTGAAATAATTTCGTTACTTTTTTGTGGATAAACCTGTGGGGAAAGGTTTTGATGTTATTTTCAGTCATATGTTTTCTTGGCATATACATAGTTAATTTAACAATATTGAAATATTTTATAAAACAGATTGTAAAATTATACATTTTCTAAATATAAGAGATCAGTTGCTTTCAAGTTAGAATCTTCTAGTAATTTTGCGTGTGTGTGTTCTTATTTTCTGTGCAGTTGAGAAAGATTGGGGGTGGGGGCTTTGGAGAAATTTACGATGCCTTGGACATGCTCACCAGGGAGAATGTTGCACTGAAGGTGGAATCAGCTCAACAACCAAAACAAGTTCTGAAAATGGAAGTTGCTGTTTTGAAAAAGCTGCAAGGTAAGCCCTTTGTAGAATATACAATTTATGATTTGTATGATAATTTATAATTTATTTGTATCTTCCTGAACCTTAATTACATTCTTTAAGTACTAATTGAATGTACTGGTGTCAGCCGGGTATAAATACACTGAGCATTTTTCTCTTGGAAATTTTATAACTAGTTAGTAGTAGTAGAAATATGTAATTACTTAGAATAATTGGGCTTTTGGGAGTTCCTTTCACGGAGTAAGGATGAGAGAGTGTGAATTAGCAGAATTTTTACTGCTTTGGAAAGTATTGTCGTAAGTCTGCTATTTGCCTTTCTTTTTTAAACTACCAATAGCAAATACCTCTGAGTTGTCCCTACTCATGTGTTTGGATGTTAAATGTGTTTTAATCACAGTAAGGAAGCTGCCTTCAAATCACACTGCGGGATGGATTAAAAATAATACTGTTGATTACATGTTGATTCATATTAACTTCAGTTTCAGAGAGTAACTGTTTCTGGCCCTGTTGTCATTTTTGAAGTCCATTTTACTACTTGGGCCCCATTTGTTTTTATTACAAAAATGAATAATTTTTTTTCTGACATGAATCCAGGGGTATAAAACCCTGAATACATTGCTAATTTGTGTTCACCTTTGTATTCTCAGCTTAATGACATACTGTCTGGTATTATATTTAAATGTTTGATCTGAAACAAAATTAAATAGGGATGATCATTTTCCTTTGCCCCAGGCATATCCAAGTTTCTCTACCAGTTGACTCATTTGATTAGAGAATGATGCTAGTAAAATTATAGATCTGTTTTTGTAGTCATTTTTAGCTCAAACTTAGCTTCTCCACAACATGGTAAATCAGGAAAACAGTGGATAGATTAGCACCCATTGTCAATACTAGAAAAATAAATAATTGGAGAAGAAAGAATAGGTAAAAGGATGGCTCTCTCTTTTTCTGACCTTTTCTATTTTCTCCCCATTTCTCTTGAGTTGTTGTTCTCAACTCAGTGGTGTAGAGGCTACACACAGGTACAGCCAGACCTACATCTTCCTGGGTTGCACAGATCCCAGGATACCTGTGTTACTCTCAGCCAAGCCCATGAAGGTATGTCAGCATCAGCTTAGTGTGGATAGTGCCACTTCACCTTTCTCCTACTTGGCCCCAAGGAGATGCTTCCAGGTGAGGCAGGATACAGCTTTGCTGCCCCTTCAGGAGGTTCTTCTGCTTAATTTGACTATGGTTTACTCAGGATTCTATTTGATAAAGCTTGAAGATCAGTTTAGTACCTTTTATGAATGAGTTAGAGACCCTTGGATGCTAGCTCTCTCCTTGTATTTTATTTTTCACGTTATTAACTAAAATATTTTTCCTATCTGCTTATAAACACATGACATCCCATTCTTAAGAACCCTTCACTTTCCAAAAATAAATTGATTTTCAATCTTCTGGTCCCTATTTCAGTGAGGCAGTCCTTGACTCTCTTCTCTTGGCTTCCTAACTTATGCCTCCTGCATACTTATTCCTCACAACTTCATTTTGTTGAGGGTGCTTTGTAATCTGGACCATTCTGATAACATTTTTATGGGGCTGAGCTGCTCTTGCTGTCATGTTGGCATAATGACTTCTTACTGAATGATCCCAATGAAAAGGCTGAGTGTAAGGAAAAGGTATTTAACCAGTGGATAACCCTTCATAGGATTAGTTAATTTTTAAATTGATGTTCAATTTTTGATAGCTGGGATATGGGTTTTTTTTTTTTTTTTTTTTTTTTTTGAGTCAGAGTCTTGCTCTGTCACCAGGCTGGAGTGCAGTGGCGTGACCTCAGCTCACTGCAACCTCTGCCTCTGGGGTTCAAGTGATTCTCCTGCCTCAGCCTCCCGATTAGCTCAGACTGCAGGCACATGTCTCCACACCCAGCTAATTTTTGTATTTTTAGTAGAGATGGGGTTTCACCATGTTGGCCAGGGTGGTCTTGATCTCTTGACCTCATGATCTACCCACCTCAGTCTCCCAAAGTGCTGGGATTACAGACATGAGCCACTGCGCCTGGCCGGGATTTTTTTTTTTAAACAAGATAAAAAGATATTTTATGATGAATTAGCCCGACCCCTAATTCTGTTCCTTTTAATCAATTCCTCTTCTCAAAATTCATATACTGCCTGCTCTCACATTCCCTCAGTTCTCAATTTTCTTTCTCATAGTCTTTTCTGTACTTAACAACCCCAGATTTTCTCAGTTCAGTCAAAACTCTCATTAATAGTATGTTCCTTTCTCTTTGACCCTAAAGTGTGAAGGCCTTAACATTTCACCCTATATTTTCTTCTGAGTGACCTTCCCCCATGCTGCTGTATCAGATTACTCTCTTTTCAAAGCTTTCTGAAATATTCTGGATGTAACCTGCAATTCTCCAATGAATCAACCTAGACTCTTGAATTTTTTTTTTTTTTTTTTTTACTTGAAGTCTTGCTCTATTGCCCAGGCTGGAGTGCAGTGGCACGATATCAGTTCACTGCAACCTCTGCCTCCCAGGTTCAAGCGATTCTCCTGCCTCAGACTCCCAAGTAGCTAGGACTACAGGTGGGTGCCACCACGCCCAGCTAATTTTTTGTAGTTTTAGTAGAGATGGGGTTTCACCATGTTGGCCAGGCGGGTAACTCCAGACTTCAGACAATCCTCCCATCTTGGCTTCCCAAAGTGTTGGGATTACAGGCATGAGCCACCACACCTGGCCAAGACTCTTGAATTTTACTTGGTTTTTACAAATGTATTTTAATGTTTATCTGCTTATAAACTAAATTATCTATTTATAAGCCTATTAGGTAGTACTTCTGTACCTATTACTATTATTATTCTCCAAAGTGTTCCTAATAAGTAGAGCCATAAAACTTATTAAGTCTATCCTTTTATTCACAGTATTGTTCAGAGATACATCTCTGTATAAACATTTATGTGTATCTCTTCCCCTTCTCCGTTTGCAGCTGTATTATCTTCATCCTTTGTTTTTCAGTTTATTTGCTTTGAAACTATGCAAAGGTGGTCATTGCCATTCTAATCTGTTAGATTCCTTTTTCTTCCACTTTAAATGATTGTTTTATAATGATATCCTACCTGTCTTCACTTCTCCATTTTCTTTTTTTGTTAAAAAAATTTTTTGTTGTTTTTTCCTCAGTTTTCATGATCTCTTGTGCTGTATCTCAACACACCAGTTTTGTTGTTGTTGCTGTTGTTGTGTTGTTGTATTTTCTTTTTAATAAGTATAGTTTAGGCCAGGCGCGGTGGCTCATGCCTGTAATCCCACCACTTTGGGAGGCCAGGGTGGGTGGATCGCCTGAGGTCGGAAATTTGAGACCAACCTGGGCGACATGGTAAAACCCCATCTCTACTAAAAAATTCAAAATTTAGCCAAGTGTGGTGGTGTTTGCCTGTAATCTCAGCTACTCTGGAGGCTGAGGTATGGGAATCGCTTGAGCCCAGTAGGCAGAGGTTGCAGTAAGCCAAGAAGGTGCCATTGCACTCTAGCCTGGGTGACAGAGCCAGACCCTGTCTCAAATAAAAAAGTATAGATTTGCAGTGCCATTGTAAGAGAAAAAAACTTCTGTCCTTTGATTTCAAATCTGATCATTAGTCATTTCTACAGTGAAATGATGGGTCCTCAGGAACCATCAGTACTTCTAAAAAAGTTAGATTTCCATTCTAGTCTTAATAGAATTTGGTACACATCTAGAATCCTGAAGTGAGACAGGCAGATCTTTTATTTATTTATTTATTTATTTATTTATTTATTTATTTATTTATTT
>NW_022291865.1:1694823-1712429 GCF_002776525.5 Piliocolobus tephrosceles
TTTATTTATTTATTTATTTATTTATTTATTTATTTATTTATTTATTTATTTATTTATGAGACAAGGTCTCACTCTGTCACCCAGGCTGGAGTGTGGTGGCCCAAACACAGCTCACTGCAGCCTCGATCTTGTGGCTCAACCAGTCCTCTGGCCTCAGCCTCCAGAGTAGCTGGGACCACAGGTGTGTGCCACCACACTTGGCTAATTTTTTTTTTTTTTTTTGTAGAGACATAGAGTCTAGCTATGTTGCCCAGGCTGATCTCAAATTCCTGGGCTCAAGCAGTCGTCTTGCCTCGGCCTCCCAGAATGTTGGGATTAAAGATGTGAACCACCACGCCCAGCCTGAGACAGACAAATATTAAATTTTCTTTTTTCTCTAATTTTTAAAATACTTTTTAAAAAAGACAGTTTTAGGTTCACAGCAAAATTGAGAGGAAGGTATAGAGGTATCCTATATATTGCCTGCCCTCTCACATGTATGTACTCCCTCAGTATCATCATCCCCCACAGCTGTACATTTGTTACAATTGATGAACTACATTGATACATCATTATCACCCAGATCCCATAGTTTTACAATAGGGTTCACTCTTATTGAACATTCTGTGGGTCTGGATGAATGTGTAATGACATATATCCACCATTATGTGTATACAGGTGCTCCTCAACTTATGATGGGGTTATGTTCTGATAAACCCGTTTAAGTTGAAAAATTGTAAATTGAACCATTGTATAACAGGAACCATCTCTCTCTCTTTTCACTGCCCTAAAAATCCTCTGTGCAGTCTCTGTTTCCCTGCCTCCTAAACTCTGGTGATGACTAATCTTTTTACTTTCTCTTTAATTTTGCCTTCTCTAGATGTCATATATTTAGAATCATACATTTATTGGCTTCTTTCATTTAGTAATATGCACTTAAGTTTCCTCCACATCTTTTCATGGCTTGATAGATCATTTTTTTTAACATTTAATAATATTCCATTGTCTAGAGGTACCACAGGTCATTTATCCATTCACCTAATGAGGGATATCTTGGTTGCTGTGCGGATTTTTGTGTGGTATGTATTAGTTTTCTACTTGTTTGGGGAAATACCAAAGAGCATTATTGCTGGATTTGATAATAAGAGTGTTTAGTTTTGTAAGAAACTGCCAAATTTTCTTCCAAAGTGGCTGTATCATTTTGCATTCTCATCAGCAATGAATGAGAGTTCCTGTTGTTCCACATCCTCACGAGCATTTGGTATTGTCAGTGTTCTGGATTTTGGTCATCTAATAGGTGTGTAGTGACATCTCATTGTCATTAATTTGCATTTCTCCAATGATGTGTGATGTGGAGCACTTTTTCATGTGCTTATTTGCCACCTGTATATCTTCTTTGGTGGGGTGCCAGAAGTGTTTGACCGATTTTAAAATCAGGTTATTTGTTTTCTTATTGTTGAGTTTTTAGAATTATTCAAATATTTGGATATCAGTCTTTTATCATATAGGTCTTTTGCAAATATTTTGAATTTTCTCTATTGATTTTCTATGTTTAATTTGATTGATCTCTGCTCTAGTTTTTATTATTTCTTCTCTTCTGCTTTAATTTGCTTTCCGTTTTCTAGTTTCCTAAAGTGAAAACTTTGGTTATTGATTTTAGATCTTTCTTTTCTACTACATGCACTCAGTGCTATAAATTTCCCTTCAAGCACCGTTTTGAGTGCGTTCCAGAAATTTTGATGTTATATTTTATTTTTATTCAGCGTGAAATATTTTAAAACTTCTTATGATAGTTCTTCTTTGACTTGTGTTTAGAAGTGCGTTGTATTAATCTCCATGTATTTCAGAATTTTTCCAGTTGTCTTTCTAATATTGATCTCTAGTTAAATTCCACTGTGTTCTGAGAGCAGACATTGTATGATTTCTATTATTTTGTTAGGGTATGTTTTATAGCACTCAGAATGTGATCTGTCTTGGTGAATATTCTGTGTGAGCATGAGAATAATGTGTATTCTGCTGTTGTTGGCTTAAGTAGTCTGTAGATGTCAGTTATATCTAGTTAATTGATGATATTGTTTAGTTCAGCTGTGTCTTTACTGATTTTCTGGCTGCTGGATCTGTTCGTTTCTGACAGAAGAGTTTTGAAGTCTCCAGCTATATAATAGTGCATTCGTCTTTCTCCTTACAGTTCTATTATTTTTTGCCTCATGTAGTTTGAAGCTGTTGTTAGATGCATGCATGTTTCTAGATATTATTAGGTACATAGTATATGGCTTCTTAGAGAATTGACCCCTTTATCATTATGTAATACTCTTGTTATTATTACTATTAATTTTCTTGGGGATGTACTCACTAGGTTGTTCAGGCTGGTCTTGAACCCCTGACCTCAGTGATCCTC
This sequence comes from Piliocolobus tephrosceles, assembly GCF_002776525.5. Classification (NCBI taxonomy): domain Eukaryota; kingdom Metazoa; phylum Chordata; class Mammalia; order Primates; family Cercopithecidae; genus Piliocolobus; species Piliocolobus tephrosceles. The sequence continues at coordinate 1,697,201 of NW_022291865.1, forward strand.
CTGCCTCAGCCTCCTGAATAGCTGGGATTACAGGTGCAAGCTACTGTGCTTGGCTATGATGCCCTTCTTTATACTTGTCAATTTTTTTACATGGAGCCTGCTCTGTCAAATTAATATAGCAATGTTTACTTTCTTTTGAGTATTAGTAGGGTATATAATTTACATCCATTTACTTTATTTGCATTTACATACTTAAAGTGAGTTTCTTGTAGACAACATACAATTGGGTTTTGTTTTTTGATTTAGTCTGTCCAGTCTCTTTTATTTGGTACATTTAGACCATTGATGTTTGAAGTGATTGTTTGTATAGGTAGATGAATATCTACCATTTTTGTTACTGTTTTCTATTTGTTGTCTTGTTATTTGTTTCTTTTCTTTTTTGAGATGGGGTCTCACTTCGTCACCTAGGCTAGTGTGCAGTGGTGTGATCATAGCTCACTGCAGCTTTGAACTCCTGGGCTCAAGTGATCCTTTTGCTTTGGCCTCCTGAGTAACTGGGACTACAGGTGTGTGCTGCCATGCCTAGCTAATTTTTTAAAATTTGGTGGATACAGAGTCTCACTATGTTGCCCAGGCTGGTCTCCAACTCCTGGCCTCAAGTGATCCTCCTGCCTCAGCCTCACAAAGTGCTGGAATTACAAGGGTGTGTGCCACTGTGCCCAGCCTGTTGTTGTTGTTGTTGTTTTGTCTTCTTTTTCTGTCTTTTGTAGTTTTTGTTTTTGTTTTTAGATAGAATCTCGCTTTGTCGCCCAGGCTGGAGTGCCAGTGATGCAATCTCCAGCTCACCGCAACCTTTGCCTCCTGGGCTCAAGTGATCCTCCCACCTCAGCTTCCCAAGTAGCTGAGACTACAGACACGCGCCACCATGCCCAGCTAGTTTTTGTATTTTTAGTAGAGGCAGGGTTTCACCATGTTGGCTAGGCTGGTCTCATGTTGGCCAGGCTGGTCGAACTCCTAACTTCCATCAGTTCACCCACCTTGGCCACCCATAGTGCTGGGATTACAACTACCACACCCAACCTTCTCTCCTTTCTTAACATATCAATTATACTTCTGTTTTTAGTTTTTTTAGTGATTGCCCTAGATTTTACAGTACAGATCTGTAACTAATCCAAGTCCAGTTTCAAATAACACTATACCACTTCAAAGGTAATGTGAAGGTATTTTCTTGTAATAAAATGATCTTAATTTCTCCCTCCTGTCCTTTATATCATTGTAGTCATCATATATATTCAGCATACGTAAGCATATATATATATATTTATATGTGCAAAATATGTACATAAGCATACATAATTCAATACATTGTTGCTATTATTATTTTGAGCAAACTGTTATTTGTTAGATCAATTAAGCATAAGAAAAATAATTTATTATGTTGCCTTCAATTTTTTCTACTTCAGATCTGGGTTTCTACCCTATATTACTTTCCTTCTCTCCAAAGAACTTTTAACATGTCTTGCAAGAGAAGTCTACTACCAAAAAATTACCTCAATTTTTGTTTGAGAAAGTCTGTTTCTCCTTTACTTTTGAAGGATAATTTTGGGGGGTACAGAATCTAGGTTGGTGAGTTTTTCTCTGAACACTTTTTGTTTTTCTTTTTTTGATACGGAGTTTTGTTCTTGTTGCCTAGGCTGGAGTCCAGTGGTATTATCTCGGCTCACTGCAACCTCTGCCTCCTGGGTTCAAGGGATTCTCCTGCCTCAGCCTCCCAGGTATTTGCAATTATAGGCGTGTGCCACTACGCCTGGCTAATTTTGTATTTTTAGTGGAGACCAGCTTTTTCCATGTTGGTCAGGCTGGTTTTGAACTCCCAACCTCAGGTGATCTGCCTGCCTTGGCCTCCCAAAGTGCTGAGATTTTATGCATGAGCCACCACGCCCGGCCTTCTCTGAACACTTTAATATTTCACTTTGTCCTTTGCCTGTTTTAAAATAGGGTGATTTGTTTTTTACTGTTCATTTGTTTAAGTTTCTTATAAATTCTGAATGTTAGACCTTTGGAGGATATATAGTTTGCAAATAATTTCTCCCATTCTGTAGGTTGTCTGTTTACTCTGTCGGTAGTTTCTTTTGCTTTATGAAAGTTCTTTAGTTCAAATAGGTCCTACCTGTCATTTTTTGTTATCGTTGCAGTTACTTCTGGGGACTTAGCCAAAAAGCTTTTGCCAAGGCCAGTGTCAACAAAGGTATTTCCTAGGTTTTCTTGTAGGATTTTTTACTTTGAGGTCTTACATTTAATTCTTTAACACATCTTGAGTTAATTTTTGTATATGGTGAAAGGGGTCTAGTTTCAGTCTTCTGCATATGGCTAGCAAGTTATCCCAGCACCATTTATTGAATAGGGAGGCCTTTCCCCGTTTCTTGCTTTTGTTGACTTTTGTCAAAGATCAGATGGTTATAGGTGTGTGGTTTTGTTTCTGGGTTCTCTAACCTGTTCCATTGGTCTGTGTGTCTGTTTTTGAGACAGTACCATGCTGTTTTGATTACTGTTGCTTTATAGTATAGTTTGAGGTTGGGTAATATGATGCTTTGTTCTTTTTCACTTAAGACTGCTTTGGATATTTGGGTTCTTTTTTGGTTCCATATGAATTTTAGAATTTTTTTTTCCTAATTCTCTGAAAAATGACATTGGTAGTTTGATAGGAATAGTGTTGAATCTGTAAATTGCTTTGGGTAGTATGGCCATTTTAACAATACTGATTCTTCCAATCCATGAGCATGGAATGTTTTAACATTTATTTATGTCATCTCTGATTTCTTTCAGCAATGTTTTATAGTTCTCCTTGTAGAGATGTTTTACCTCCTTGGTTAGCTGTATTCCTAGGTTTTTCTTTTTTTTTAAAATTCTTTTATGGTGGCTATTTAAATGGGCTTGTGTTCTTGATTTGACTCTCAGCTAGAACATTATTGGCCTATAGAAATGCTACTGATTTTTGTACATTGGTTTTGTATACTGAAACTTCACTGAAGTTGTTTATCAGTTCTAGGGGCCTTTTGGTGGAATCTTTAGGGTTTTCTAGGTATAGAATCATATTGTTAGTGAAGAGAGATAGTTTGACTTCTTTTCCTATTTGGATGCTTTTTATTTCTTTTCTGTTGCCTGATTCCTCTTGCTGGGATTTCTAATACTATGTTGAGTAGGAGTGGTGAGAGTAGGCATCCTTGTCTTATTCCAGTTCTCATGGGAAATGATTCTAGCTTTTGCCCATTCAGTATGATGTTGGCTGTGGGTTTGTCATAGACGGCTATTATTTTTATTAATTTTTTTTTTTTTTTTTTTTTTGGCGCAACAGAGTTTTGCTCTTGTTGCCCAGGCTAGAGTAATGGTGTGATCTCGGATTACTGCGACCTCTGCCTTCTGGGTTCAAGTGATTCTCTTCCTTCAGCCTGCCTAGTAGCTGGGATTACAGACATGCGCCACCATGCCTGACTAATTTTGTATTTTTAGTAGAGACGGGATTTCTTCGTGTTGGTCAGGCTGATCTGGAACTCCCGACCTCAGGTGATCCACCCGCCTCCACCTCCCAAAGTGCTGGGATTACGGGTGTGAGCCACCATGCCTAGCCATAGATAGCTATTATTTTGAGGTATGTTCTTTCGATGCCTGTTTGAAAGGTATTTATCATATAAATAAAAGGTATTTATAGTCTGTTGAGGGTATTTATCATGAAGGGATGTTGGATTTTATTGAAAAGTTTTTTCTGCATGTAATTGAGATGACTATGACTATGTGGTTTTTGTTTTTAATTCTGTTTATGTGGTGAATCACATTTTTTTATTTGCATGTGTTGAACCAACTGTGCATCCCAAGAATAAAGCCTACTTGATCATGGTGAATTAACTTTTGGATGTGCTGCTGGATTTGGTTTGCTAGTATTTTGTTGAGGATTTTTGTGTCTGTGTTCATTAGGGATATTGGCCTGAAGTTTTCTCTTTTTGTTGTTTTTCTGCCAAATTTTGGTATCAGGCTAATGCAGGTTTCATAGAATGAATTAGGGAGGTGCCACTCATCCCCCCCTCCTTTTTTAAAATAGTTTCAGTAGGATTGATACCAGTTCTTTGTGCAGCTGGTAGAATTGGGCTGTGAATCTGTCTGGTACAGAGCTTTTTTTTGGTTGGTAGGTTTTTCATTACTGATTCAATTTTGAATCTTGTTGGTCTGTTCAAGTTTTCACTTTCTTTCTGGTTTAATATTAGAAGTTTGTGTGTTTCCAGGAATGTATCCATTTCCTCTAGATTTTCTAGTTTGTGTGCTTAGAGGTGTTCATAATAATTTATGAGAATCTTTTTTATTTCTGTGGGATCAGTTGTCATCCTTGTCATTTTTGATTGTGCTTATTTGGATCTTCTCTTTTTTTCCCCCTTTGGTAATGTAGCTAGTGGTCTATCAATCTTGTTTATTCTTTCAACAAAGTATCTGTTTATTTCATTGATCCTTTGTATGGATTTTTGAGTCTCAGTTTTGTTCAATTCTTCTCTGATTTTAGTTATTTATTTATTTTTGTTAGCTTTGGGATTAGTTTGTTCTCTTTTTTTTTCTATTTCTTCTATGCAAGATGTTAGATTGTTAATTTGAGATCTTTCTGACTTCTTGATGAAGGCATTGAGTGCTACAAACTTTCCTCTTAACATTGCTTTAACTGCATCCCAAATATTTTGGTAAGTTTTGTCTCTGTCTTCATTAATTTCAATGATTTTTTTTATTTCTGCCTTAATTTCATTGTTCACACATTAGTTACTCAGGAACAGGTTAATTTCCATGTATTTTTGTAGTTTTTATAGATCTTTTTGGTATTGATTTCTATTTTTTGTTGCACTGTGGTCTGAGAGTGCTAGGTTTTGGTTTTTTGAATTTATTGAGACTTGCTCTGTGACCTAGCATGTGGTCAGTCTTAGAATATGTTCCATATGCAGATGAGAAGAATATATATTCTGTGGTTATTGGGTGGAGTATTCTGTAGATGTCTATTAGGTCTAATTGGTTAAGTGTCGAGTTTAAGTTCAGAATTTCTTTGTTCGTTTTCTGCCTTGATGATTTGTCTAATGCTGTCAATGGGGTGTTGAAGTCTCCCACTATGTGGGGCTAAGTCTTTTCATAGGTCAAGAAGAACTAGTTTTATGAATTTGAATGCTTCAATGTTGGGTGCATATATATTTAGAATAGTTAAGTCTTACTGCATTGAACCTGTTATCATTGTGTAATGCCCTTCTTTGTCCTTCTTGATTGTTGTTGGTTTAAATTCTGTTTTGTCTGATATAAGAATGCCCAGCTTTAGGCCGAGCTCACTGGCTCATCTCTGTAATCCCAGCACTTTGGGAGGCTGAGGCAGGTGGATCACCTGAGGTCAGAAGTTCAAGACCAGCCTGACCAACATGGTGAAACCTCATCTCTACTGAAAATACAAAAAATTAGCTGGGCATCGTGGTGTGCTTGGGAGGCTGAGGCAGGAGAATCGCTTGAACCTGGGAGATGGGAGGTTGCAGTGAGCCGAGATCCGCCATTACACTCCAGCCTGGGCAACAAGAGTGAAACTCCATCTCAGAGAAAAAAAGAAAGAAAGAAAGAATACCCAGCTAATGTTTAATTTTTTGTGGAGATGGGGTCTCACTATTGTCTGAACTGAACTCCTGGGCTCAAGGAGTTCAGCTGGTCTTGAACTCCTGGGCTCAAGCAGTCCTCCCGCCTTGACTTCCCAAAGTGTTGGGATACAGGGATGAGCTACTGTGTCTGGCTAATTTTTGTTGTTGTTCCTCTATAGGTAAGGCTTGTTTTTCTTTTCCCTCTAGCTTCATTCAGAATTTTTTCTCTTTTTTCAAACTGCTTTTTCAGAGTCAGAATTGTTTCTTTATCTTTGATTTTTGATAGTTAAAAAATAGTATGTTTAGATGTAGGTTTTTGGGGTTTTTTGTTTGTTTGTATGTTTTGCATTTATCCACTTGGCATTTTCTGAATTTCCTGGATTTGTGGTTTGGTGTTTGACATTAACTTGGGGAAATTCTTAGTCATTGATTCGTATAGTTACCTGTTTCTTTCTCTCCCTTCTGGTGTTCCCTTTGTGTATGTTTGTGATACATCTCTTATAGTTGTTCCTTAATCCTTTCTTCTGTTTCTTTGTTTTCTTTTTTTGTCTTTATCCTCTTTGATTTTCTCTTTTGGAGGTTTCTGTAGATCCTCAAGCTCAGAGACTTTTTTTTTTCTCAGCTGTGTCCAATCTACTAATAAACCCATAAAAGGCATTCGTCATTTCTGTTACAATGTTCTTGATCTTTAGTGTTTCCTTTTTGTTCTTTCTTAGGATTTTCATCTCTACTTACATTACCCACCTCTTCTTGCATGCTGTCCACCTTATCCATTAGAGCCCTCAGCATATTAATCAATGTTGTTTTAAATTCCCAATCTGATTATTTCAACATCCCTGCCATGTTTAATTCTGATATTTGCTTTTTCTATTCAAATTGTGTTTTTTTGCCTTCTAGTGTTCCTTGTATATTTTTCCTGATGGCTAGACATAATGTACTGCATAAAAGCAACTGCTGAAAATAGACTATTAGTAATGTGGTAATAGGTGGAGAGAAGGGAAGCGTTCCATAGTTCTGTTATTAGTTCTCAGTCTTTTAGTGCACCTATACTTCTGGACTGTGAACTTCATAAGTGCTTCTAGTCCCCCCACACCCCATTAGGTGAGACAGGATGGTTAGAATGGGTTGCATTTGGGTATTTCCTCTCCCCCAGATCAATTAAGCTTCAATAAAACCTCAGGCCAGGCATAGTGGCTCATGCCTGTAATCCCAGCACTTTGGGAGGCCGAGGTGGGTAGATTGCTTGAGCCCAGGAGATTGAGATCAGCCTGAGCAACGTGGTGAAATCCTACCTATACAAAAAATACAAAAAATTATCTGGGCATGTTGGTGTGCACCTGTAGTCCCAGCTACTCAGGAGGCTGAGAGGTGGGAAGATCACTTGAGCCCAGAAGGTCAAGGCTGCAGTGAGCTGTGATTGTGCCACTGCACTCCAGCCTGGGCAACAGAGCAACACCCTGCCTGATAAAATAAAAAAATTAAAATAAAAATTAATTAAAAAATAAATAAATAAAACAAACTCCAGCAGGTTAGGTGTAGTTAACTTATTTCTCCTGAGGGCAGACTTTATCAGGAAGAACAGAATGCTGTGGCATATTTTAAAAGGGTTCCTTTTCTTTTGCCCCTGCTGGAAGCATGAGGGAATTTTTCTCCTATATATACTGTGAGAAACTAGTTGAACTCCTGGAGGTAAAACTCACAAAAACATGACGTCTGTCTAATATTTCTGTAAATTTCGGGGAACATACCTATGACTAGGTGCCCCTGAAGTTTTAAAGTCTTGGGCTTGTTGACACCTAGCCTCCAGCAATCTGTCAGTTGTAATTCAGGTTTTTCTACTCTGGCACTGGTTCCTGTGTATGATTCTGGTCTGGTATGTCATGACTGTCTTTGTCCGCCCATCTCTCTTTCCAATTTTGAAGGCAGCAGTTTGCTCTAAGAAGAGTTGGTGATTTTTTCACTTGTTTGGCTTTGTACTTGTTGATAGAATGGCATGGCAGCTTCGATGTTCCTCACTTGTGGAACTGGAAATGAAGTCCCTTCCCCTAATTTTTTATTTTGAAAAATTTAAATATGCACCAAAATAGAATTACATAATGAACATTCATGTATCCAAAACTCAGCTCAGTCTCAATAAGTATCAGCATTTTGGCCAATATTGTTGCAAATATATCCTACTCTTTCAATATTTTTTCCCCAAATTTCTGGAGTACTTTAAAAGAAAGTATAGACATCATATAATTTTTTGAGTATGTATCTCTGTCTAACAAATGGGGACTCCTTTGTTTTTATAATGAAAATATTCTTTATAGATAAATATACTTTGTTTTACAGATTTGTGTTCCTAGTTCCTAGTCAGAGAATCTGTGGAGATGGGGTAGGGGGTGTTTGGAGATGTATCAAAATTTAGCAGACATTACTTTGCCTATGAGAGCTTAGTTGATGATTGATGATTTTGTGAATCCACTGACTTTTTTTTTTTCTGAGATTTTGTGAATCCATTAACTTTTCTTTTTTCTGAGACAGTGTCTCACTCTGTTGCTGGAGCATGATCTCGGCTCACAGCAACCTCCGCCTCCCAGGTTCAAGTGATCCTCATGCCTCAGCCTCCCTAGTAGCTGGGACTACAGGCATGTGCCACCATGCCTAGCTAATTTTTGTATTTTTAGTAGAGACAGGGTTTCACCATGTTGGCCAGGCTGGTCTTGAACTCTTGATCTCAGGTGATCCATCTGCCTCAGCCTCCCAAAGTACTAGGATTACAGGCGTGAGCCACCGAGCCTGGCCCCATTAACTTGTACTTACTGGAGCATAGAAAGTTTTTGCCATTTATCCATTGCCAAAAAAACAAAAACAAACAAACAAGCAAAAGTGTGTGAAAGTGTTTATGTAAGAACGTATTAGAAGTAGCTGTGTTAAGCCTTAGGGAAATTTGAGGGATCTGTATTTTTGAAAAGTGAAATCACAGGCTGTAGAATTTCCTCAGGTGACCAGTTTTAAGAATGGATTGGAGACTCATTGGAGAGGAAACCCGTATTCTCAGTTTTTCTTTATTTTTTTAATGAATGGACTTTTTCTTTTTTTCTTTTTTCTTTTGAGACGGAGTCTCGCTCTGTCACCCAGGCTGGAGTGCAGTGGCCGGATCTCAGCTCACTGCAAGCTCCGCCTCCCGGGTTTACACCATTCTCCTTCCTCAGCCTCCCAAGTAGCTGGGACTACAGGCACCCGCCACCTCGCCCAGCTAGTTTTTTGTATTTTTTAGTAGAGACGGGGTTTCACCGTGTTAGCCAGGATGGTCTCGATCTCTTGACTTTGTGATCCACTCGTCTCGGCCTCCCAAAGACTTTTTCTTTTTTTTTTAGACAGATTCTCATTCTGTTGCTTAGGCTGAAGTATAGTGGCACAATCATGGTTAACTGCAGTCTTGAACTCCTGGGCTCAGGCAATCCTCCTGTCTCAGCCTCTTGAGAAGCTGGGGCTTCAGGTACATGCCATTATGCGCAACTAATTTTTTTTTTTTTTAAATTGTAGATGTGGGGTTTTGCTATATTGCCCAGGCTGGTCTTGAACTCCTGGCCTCACACAATCCTCCAGCCTTGGCCTCCCAAAGTGCTGAGATTACAGGCATGAGCCACCGCACCTGGCCCTAGACTTTACTTTTTAGAACTGTTTTAGGTTTACACAAAATTGAGTGGAAAGTACGGAGTTCCTGTATACAGACTTCCCATCCAGTTTTTCCTATTATTAACATCTTGCATTCTTGTGATACAAATGTTACAATTGATGAACCAATATTGATAGATTTTTTTTTTTTTTTTCTGAGACAGAGTCTAACTCTGTTGCCCAGGCTGGAGTGCAGTGGTGTGATCTCGGCTGACTGCAACCTCCGCCTCCCAGGTTCAAGCGATTCTCCTTCCTCAGCATCCTGGATAGCTGGGATTACAGGCGTGTGCCACCACGCCCAGCTAATTTTTATATTTTTAGTAGAGACAGGGTTTTGCCATGTTGGCCAGGCTGGTCTTGAACTCCTGACTTCAGGTAATCCCCTGCCTCGGCCTCCCAAAGTGTTGGGATTACAGGCGTGAGCTGCCTCGCCCGGCCTTAGATTTTTATTAACTAAAGTCCACAGTTTACATTAGGGGATTCTTTTCTTTCTTTTTCTTTTTTCACACACAAAAAAATTTTTTTAAAGTAGAGACAAGGTCTCACTATGTTGAGAACTTGAACTCCTGGCCTCAAATGATCTTTTGGCTTCAGCCTCCCAAAGTGATTCCTTTCTTAATAAGGTGAACACAATAGTATTGAAAACCTAACAAAATTAACCGTTATTTTACAATACCATCTCATATCTATCCGGTATTTAATTTCTCCCATTGTCTCAAAAATATCATTTTACAGGTGGCTTTGTTCAAATTAGGGTTTATATACAAGGCAGGCATATTGCATTATATTTTGTTGCCCTGTCACAGAGTTTGTTTTCCCCTGCTTTTTTTTTTTCCCTTGCCTTCCAATTTTTTTGTTGAAGGAATGAAGTTCTTAGTTTGATAAAATAGTCCAAAATCTGGATATGGCTGATTGCATCCTTGTGGTGTCTTTTAATGTGTTCTTCCATCCTTCATATTTCTTGTGAACTCTTAGTTAGATTTAGAGGATTAATGAGATTTGTGCTGTTGTTATTGTTGGGAAGAATCCATCACCTAGATTCATTGTTTTCATTAGAGATTGCAAAATGGTGGTTTTCCTAATTCTTTGATTCCTTCTAAATTCCTTAACTGGAATTGTTCTACAAAGTAGAATGTTATTCCATCATTTGCTTCCCTGGAAATATAGTTAGTATAGGAAGGACAGAATAAAGGGCTTGAGTTTTCTTCTCTTTTATTTATCGATTTTCAGAATAATAAGTTGTGGCCTTATATGACCAGTGTATTTGTTTTTTTGTTTTGAGTATCATTATGAACTCATGCCTTTTTCTATATTTTATTTCAAACCATTGAAATCTTTATCTTTTTGAAGCTTAAATTTCATATCTTTGACTAGTAGAAGCCCTTTTGCATTGGCTTTCGTGTTCTTCTTGCATAACTCCAATATTCTTTGATGTCGTCCTTGTTTTCTGGCACAGCAGAGTATTTCAGATGTTCCTTAAACTTTTTCTGTGCCATATTCGGAATCAGGAGCCCTGTTTCTCCTAGTAACTCTGTTTCCTTGTGCTGGGAAACAGTTGAGACCGCAATATGACCACTGGGTACTAATTGCTATTGGGCTAACACACTTCTCTCAATAGGTTTTAATAAGGACTGTATTTTGCCTTGTTTATTATCTTGTGCACTTTTCAACTTGTGTTATGGTATTTAAAAAAAATAAATTTTCAGGAGGTTGAGGCAGGAGAATCACTTGAACCTGAGAGGCCTGAGGTTGTGGTGAGCCAAGATTGCGCCATTGGACTCCAGCCTGGGTAACAGAGTGAGACTCTATCTCAAAAATGAACAAATAAATAAATTTGTATTCTTGGTGGGGCGTGGTGGCTCACGCCTGTAATCCCAGCACTTTGGGAGGCCGAGGCAGGCGGATCAGGAGGTCAGGAGATTGAGACCATCCTGGCTAACACGGAGAAAACCCGTCTCTACTGAAAATGCAAAAAATTAGCCAGGCGTGGTGGCAGGTGCCTATAGTCCCAGCTACTCAGGAGGCTGAGGCAGGAGAATGGCGTGAACCCGAGAGGCAGAGCTTGCAGTGAGCCGATATCACGTCACTGCACTCCAGCCTGGGAGACAGCGAGACTCCGTCTCAAAAACAAAACAAAACAAAACAAAAAGAACAGAAAAAAAAATTTGTATTCTCTTTTAAATTGTAGGCCTCTTAAAAGGCAGAGATTGTGCATATTTAAACTTGACTTTTATATTATGCTTAGTGACAAAATAACAGCACAAAGTATCTTTATATTCAGTTATAGCATACATTTGTAAATTGATGTGGGAAGATAGGATAACTAACATACCTATTCCATTTCTAGTTAGTTACTTCATAAACTTTATTGTTAATTTTTTTTCTGAGTGAAAAAAATAAATATTGAGGTTCTGGAATAATTTGCTGAAAAGTGCTGTAAATACTTGTTGATAGCCGTTCGATGACTAGGGCTCCGAGTCCCAAGACTGTGTCATATAGAGAGTCAACTCTTTATTATAATGGAAGACAGTCCCCTGGATCTTCCAGAAAATTTTCATTCGGTTTAAGGATTTGAGTTTTTTTTTTTTTTGTTTGTTTGTTTTTTAACTCTTGCATATAGGTTGGTTTAATGTTTTAGGAATTCAGAATATTGTAAAATTCCTGTTACAGTAAGTCCTCACTTAAGTCTCAATAGGTTCTTGGAAACTGCAACTTTAAGCAAAACAATGTATAACAAAACCAGTTTTCTTTCCTCACTAATGTTATGACAGAATGACTTTGAACTCAATAAAGTTTTTTGAGGACCAAATTACGTTACATGTTGTTTTACTTAAAGCCCAGAACCTCTCAATGACATTAAATGAGGACTTGCTGTATTTATATTTAGTGTATCTTTTTATCAAAGGAAGTCTTCTTAGGATCTTTAAAAGTTTATACATCATTTACTGGCATCTAATTGGGTATAAATATTTACTTGAGCATAACAAAATGTTTTTCTTTTAAAAGTATTGTGTAGGCCAGGTGCAGTGACTCATACCTGTAATCCTAGCACTTTGGGAGGCCAAGGCAGGAGGATCACTTGAGGCCAGGAATATGAGATGAGCCTGGGCAGCATAGCGAGAGACCCTGTCTCTACGAAAAATAAAAAAATTAGCCAGGTGTAATCATGTGCACTGGTGGACCCAGCTACTTGAGAGTCTAAGGTGGGAGGATCACTTGAGCCCAGGGGTCAAGGCTGCAGCAAGCCATAATTATGCCACTGTGTTCCAACCTGAGTGACAGAGTGAGACCCCATGTCTAAGTAAATAAATAATTTTAAAAAATTCTATAGATCTGATTTCTCATTTATTCTTTCTTTTTCTTTTTCTTTTCTTTTTGTTTTTTGAGACGGAGCCTTGAACTGTTGCCCAGGCTGAAGTGCAGTGGTGCCATCTCGGCTCCCTGCAACCTCCACCTCCTGGGTTCAAGCAATTCTTCTGCCTCAGCATCCTGAGTAGCTGGGATTACAGGAGCGCTCATTTATTCTTATGTGTGTTCCCTCCATAGTGTGTTCAATCTGACAGCGTTGGTTATATTTAAAAATCACTACTTACGTCAGTGATTGAATAGAAAGTTGTTTGGCCCTTCTGTTCCATCTTAGTTCTTTATGCTGCGAGTGATCAGCATCATCTCTTGTACTTTTTCATTTTTCAGTGTACCGTCCTGAGTAGAACTGATATTTTTCTGTTTATTCCCTTGGGTGAGAAGGTAATTAATTGAAGGATTATTTAATTATTTAAAATTTTTCTTCTTTCCATCCTGTAAAGTGAGTGGAGGTCCAACTAATACCAAAAAATAACAATAAATGTCATCGTTTGATAATGAAACAATTTTATTCTCAGTTGAGATATTTGGGAATTAATTTGTCTTGCCTCATATAAAGTCAGGAAAACTACATTTTTCTTTATAGGTCGTGAAGGGGAAATGATTTTGTTTTGATTTTCAGGGATTTTTTTTTTTTTTACCCTGAAATATTTGGTCCTGGATTTTATTTTTGCCTTTTAGACTACAGAGCACAAGCTGAGAGTTGGGAGGAAGGGTTACTATTACAGGAGAGCAACTGCCTTGCCTGTTTAAAGTCTCCATCTTCTGCTGCAATGTATGACTACTCCTTTTTCCCAGTCACGAGAACAGAAGAAGTATGTAATTTCTGGATTAGACCACTGGTTTATCCAGTATAGAAGACTGTGAAAATTCTCCACAGAGACCTTTTGTGGGAGAGCATAATAGTTACATGCTGGGACCTGAAAGATTAGGGATATATCCTTACCCTTCATTCCATCCTTTATCCTCATGTAAGCATATAATCTACTCTTTTGTTTATTTCATCCTGTGCATTTTTTTTCTCCTAAAGTAACTTTTGCTTGTCCTTGTTGATGTTCATTGTTTCATCAAAGGGTGTGTGGAGGTCTCCGAGAACTTTATCTGTTGAGTATGTTCATTTTAACATTTTTCTCCTTGGAAGATGTAACATTACTGTAGGCTTGGGGATTCGTTTACTCGTTACTCTTCTTTCGTTTAGAAAAATGACACGTAGAGAATAGAATAGGTCTAGATTATTTCAAGGAGCAGAAGTCTATTTCCTTGAAATGGAATAGAATATATGTGTCTTTACCTGAAAACACATGTACGTATTTATATATGCTCCATATGCACAAAGAACATTTGGAATCACATATAGCTCAAGAAGACCCTGAGGTGATTAGAATCAGAGGGGTCAGAGAAGGAGAAGATATTTTACTTTTTCCCTTTATACCCATTGTATTGTAATGTAATTAAAAGCTATTTTGTGTTGTGAACTTAATGTATACATAGTTGGTAATGGCCGGGTGCAGTGGCTTACGCCTGTAATCCCAGCACTTTGGGAGGCTGAGGTGGGTGGATCACTTGAGGTCAAGAGTTCAAGACTAGCCTGGCCAACATGGTGAAACCCCATCTCTACTAACAATACAAAAATTAGCTGGGCACGGTGGTGCACACCTGTAGTCTAGCTACTCAGGTGGCTGAGGCAGGAGAATCACTTGAAACTGGGAGGCAGAGGTTGCGGTGAGCCAAGATCATGTGACTGCACTCCGGCCTAAGTGACAGAGTAAGACTCCATTTCAAAAAAAAAAAAGTCGTTAATATCTTATGTGTCAGGACATCTATAGTAGTGTTTGAGTGCTAACGATATGCTAGAACAGTGCTACTGAATATTAGGCTCATTGATACTTTATCTTGTTTTAATATCATTCATATATAACTAATATCCAGTTCATGCATAGACTCTCCCTCCATTTCACTAATAAACCTTTTTAAGAGTGTAAATGGTCACAATAAGAAACTTAAAAATCAACACAACGAAATAAAGTGAGAAGTAAGTTTCCTTTAAGCCCTTTGCTTTCTTCTCCACAGTTAACTACTGTTACCGGTTTCCTGTGTATTTTCCGGAAATGTTCTATGCATATTATAATCAGCTCTATATATCTATGTATAGATATGTATATATACACACATATATAAAATCGTCTAAAATAATATATAATCATCCATATGTTTATGTATGTATATATAAAATCCCCCTCCATTACCCACCTTCCACAGCAACATATGGAATCAAACTATATATGCTATTCTGCAACTCATTGTTTCCGTTAAATTTAGTCAGTAAGATTTACTTTCTATTCACCTTAATGTGTTGCGGCAAGAGTGATCCTTCTAACATACTAAACAGTTATGTCACTCCTCAGCCTTTGCTGAAAACCATTCATAATCTTTTTTCTCGTGTAAAATCTACACACCGTAACATGGCATACAAAACACTGAACTGACCCCTGCCTGCTACTTCTCCTTTTTCTGTTGAAAATGTTGGGCTTATACCCAGAGTGCTGGTCTTCCTGAACTATTTT
The DNA here is from genome assembly GCF_002776525.5 of Piliocolobus tephrosceles. Lineage (NCBI taxonomy): Eukaryota > Metazoa > Chordata > Mammalia > Primates > Cercopithecidae > Piliocolobus > Piliocolobus tephrosceles. The sequence goes on from NW_022291865.1 coordinate 1,712,373, forward strand.
CAGTTTCCTTCTTTCTTTCTTTCTTTCTTTCTTTCTTTCTTTCTTTCTTTCTTTCTT
>NW_022291865.1:1712529-1738445 GCF_002776525.5 Piliocolobus tephrosceles
TTTTCTTTTCTTTTTTGACAGAGTCTTGCTCTGTTGCCCAGGCTGGAGTGCAGTGGCGTGATCTCCACTCACTGCAAGCTCTGTCTCCTGGGTTCACGCCATTCTCCTGCCTCAGCCTCCCGAGTAGCTGGGACTACAGGTGCCCACCGCCACGCCCAGCTAAATTTTTTTTATTTTTAGTAGAGATGGGGTTTCACCATGTTAGTCAGGATGGTCTCTATCTCCTGACCTCATGATCCACCTGCCTCGGCCTTCTAAAGTGCTGGGATTACAGGCGTGAGCCACAGCGCCCAGCCATATTTTCAGTTTCTTAAGGCTTATAGCCTCTCGCCTGCAAACTGCTTCCTTTTTCTCACATTTTGGGTAATTCCTGCTTTTTTTATTCTTTTTAAAAAATGTGTAATCGTCCTTTTATGAAAGTCCACAGGTAAAACAAGATTCAAATATAAGAAGCAAAGTATAATTAAGAACTTCACCTTTTTTCACATACATATAATGTCCAAAAGTATATATGCTTTTAAAAAATGTGATTCTACTAACTTGCTTTTTCCCTCTACCTCAATAAGATTATTATAGGATTTATTTTTAATTTTTAATTAAGTTCCAGGTTATACAAGTAGTTTAAAATAATCAGTTCTACAAAGTTTGTTAAGAAAAACAGTAGTCCAGGTTCTGGTTCCAGATGAGATGGAGTCAGCGCACTTCACTCTGTCTCTGCCACTGAATGCAGCTAAAAACCTGGGCAAAATTCTTGGAGTGGCTATTTGAGGCCTCTGAAAAGTAAATTGTAGGAGACAGACTGGGGAAGAAGACCAGAATTCAGAGTACCATTGAACCAGCAGTGAGTTTACCATTTTTTTCTTCCAGTATGCCCCAGCCTGAACTTAATGTATCCTGCAACTTGGAAGTGAGCATTGACATGGACAGAAAATGCATCGAGAGAAGTCTTCTAGTTCTGACTCGAGGAGGAGGAAAGGGGTCTCCTAATGCCCAGAGAAAGCATGGAAATCCTACATCTTTCTCTCTCTTTTTATTTATTCTCTTACACCCAGGCCTCAAACAATCCTTGACAGTGGCCTCAATGGGGGCAGGCAAAAGCCTAAAATAGAGGGAGAGGAACCTTCTTCTCAGATTGGAGGAGCCATGGTCTGAAGAGAGTTGGGCAAATCCCCACTGCTTTTTTTCTCTCTGCTGTTCTGTTGCTTGGCCTTGCCTGATGTGAGCACAGTCATGGGAAGTACTCTGCAGAGTGGTGTTAATAAAGCCCCAGAGTTCTGCTGGAAGACTGGAAAAGGGGAGCCCCAGTGAAATGAAAGATTGTAGATGAGGGAGGAACTTGGGAAACTGACCACCTAAAGTTGCTTTTGGACTCCGGAGCTGACCTCCAGTCTGTGCATGCATGGGTCCAATCCTAAACAGCACATACGGACTTTGAGAACTGAATTATGGGGTAGACCACTGCCCACATCCCAAACTGGAAACTACATGGAGTACTTATGGAACACGTTAAATGTAACTGCAAAGGCTTTGAAAACTGAATTGACATTAGAAATACAACCTACAGAAGGCTGGTCAGAACTTGAAGCATGAACTCAACTGGGTCAATTACTGGCTAAAGCAAAAATACCAGCATTCTTGGTGGGACTTGAATAAGACCTAGAGTCTCATAACATAATATTCAAAGTGTCCTGAATACAACCTGGAATCACTCAGCTTAGAAAGAATCAGACAAATCTCAACTCATATAGAAAAACGTAGATGCCAATGCCAGGATCATACAGATGTTAAAATTATGTTTAAAAGACTTTAAATCAGTTATTATGACTTTGCTCCAAGAATGAGCAGGAAGATAGACAATCTTAGCAAGGGAATAGAAGACATAAAGAACAACTAAATAGAACATTTAGACCCAAGACGTACAATAACAGACATAAGAAACTCACTGAATGGGCTCAATAGCAGAATGGACATGATAGGTGAAAGATTCAGTGAACTTGAAAACAGATCAATAGAAATGATCTAATCTGAACAACCAGGGAAAACCATGTAAAAAAATAAACAGCGCCTCAGTGACCTATGAGATAATATCAAAATATCTAACATTTGTGTCATCAGCAACCCAGAATGAGACTTGAGTTTGGTGCAGCAAAGATATATAAATAAATAATGACATATAGACTGAAAAGGAGGAAATAAAATTGTTCCTGTTTGTGGATGACATGATTGTCTATATAGAAAATCCCAAGAATCGTAAAAACTTCCTAGAATAAGTGAGTTTAGCAAGCGATATAAGATCAGGCCACAAAAAGCAACCATAATTCTGTGTACTAGCAATGAACAATTGAGAACTGAATTTTTAAAAATTTCAATAGCTCCAAAAAAAAGAAATATGGAGGGTGTAAATATAACAAAATATATGCAGGATCTGGGCTGGACGCAGTGGCTGACGCCTGTAATCCCAGCACTTTGGGAGGCTGAGATGGGCGGATCACCTGAAGTCAGGAGTTCGAGACCAGCCTGACCAACATGGAGAAACCCCATCTCTACTAAAAATACAAAATTAGCCAGGCATGGTAGTGCATGCCTGTAATCCCAGCTACTTGGGAGGCTGAGGCAGGATAATCGCTTGAACCTGGGAGGTGGAGATTGTGGTGAGCTGAGATTGCGCCATTGCACTCCAGCCTGGGCAATAAGAATGAAACTCTGTCTCAAAAAAAAAAAAAGGTATATGTATATACTCTGTATGCTGAAAACTATAAAGCCCTGATTAAAGAAATAAAAGAAGATTTAAATAAATGGAGAGGCATACCATATTCATTAATTGGAAGGTTCATTAATGAAAGGTTCATTAATTGGAAGATATTGATTCTCCCCAAATTGATCTATAGATTTAATGAAATAATAATAAAAATCCCAGCAGTACTTTTTCTAGTTATACAGAAGCTGATTCTAAAGTTAATATAGAAAAGCAAAGGATCTAGAGTAGCCAAAACAATGTTGAAAAAGAAGAATAATGTTGGGGGAAAACATCAAATCACGTAGATAATAGATTTTTTTTTTTTTTTTTTGAGACGGAGTCTCGCTCTGTTCCCGGGGCTGGAGTGTAGTGGCCGGATCACTGCAAGCTCCGCCTCCCAGGTTTAGCCATTCTCCTGCCTCAGCCTCCGGAGTAGCTGGGACTACAGGCGCCTGCCAACTCGCCCGGCTTGATTTTTGTATTTTTTAGTAGAGACGGGGTTTCACCATGTTAACCAGGAAGGTCTCGATCTCCTGACCTCGTGATCCGCCCGTCTCGGCCTCCCAAAGTGCTGGGATTACAGGCTTGAGCCACCGCGCCCGGCCAGATAATAGATTTTTAAGTGTTCTTATTAAAAATGTGTTTGTGAGGCATGTTATTAGTTTGAGCCATTCCATCGTATATACATGTCTTCAAAACATGTTTATACAATAAAAATGTATAATTTCTATAAGTTAAAAAATACATAGTGGGCCGGGCGTGGTGGCTCAAGCCTGTAATCCCAGCACTTTGGGAGGCCGAGACGGGTGGATCACGAGATCAGGAGATCGAGACCATCCTGGCTAACATGGTGAAACCCCGTCTCTACTAAAAAAATACAAAAAATTAGCTGGGCGAGGTGGCGGGCGCCTGTAGTCCCAGCTACTCAGGAGGCTGAGGCAGGAGAATGGCGTGAACCTGGGAGGCGGAGCTTGCAGTGAGCTGAGATCCAGCCACTGCACTCCAGACTGCACTCCAGCCTGGGCGACAGAGTGAGACTCCGTCTCAAAAAAACAAAACAAAACAAAACAAAACAAAAAAAAACATAGTGAGACCTCCATCTCTACAAACTAAGAAAAAAAAAAAATTGACTCAACATGGTGGTACATGCCTGTAGTCCTGTGCTGCTTGGGAGGCTGAAATAGGAGGATTGCCAGAGCCCAGGAATTTGAGTACACTATGATTGTGCCACCATATTCCAGCCTAGGTGACAAAGTGAGATCCTGTCTAAAAATATAAAATATAAGCAAAGAAACAAACTATATGGTTTTAAAACTTAGTACAGAACTAGGATAATCAAGACTGTGGTATTGGCAAAGGGATAGACATATAGATCAAGTGGAGTAAAATAGAGATTTTGGACATAGGCTGACCCATACAAAGAAGGCCAGTGATAATCTACAAAGTCACAAAGGCGAGTCAGTGGAAAACGAATGGTCTTGGTGCTGGAGCTATCAGGCATCCTTTTACAAAAGTAGTGAACCTCCACCGAAACTGCACACATTATACAAAAATTTACTGAAGATATACCACACATTGAAATGTGAGATAGAAGGCTGTATAACTTTTAGAAGAAAACATGGAGAAGATCTTTGTAACTTAAGTTTAGGCAAGCAGCTTGTCAAATGATGACAAAAGCATGATTCATAAAATTAAAAAATTGATAATTTGAATTTCATTGAATTAAAAACTTTGCTTGCAAAAGACGTTATGAAAAGAATGAAAAGACAAGTTACAGAGTGGAAGAAAAATATCTGCGAATCACCTGCAAAGGACTTTTCAGAATATATAAAGCACTCTGAAAACTCAACAATAAGAAAACAAACAATTAAAAATATTTAATAAGCTTTTACAGGTACTTCAAAGAAGATATAGAGTGTTAAATCAGTTGCTGAAAAGATGTTTAGCATAACTAAACATTAGGAGAATACACAGTGAGATATCACTGCACACCATTAGAATGGCTTAAACTATACTTGAACCCGGGAGGTGGAGGTTGTGGTGAGCTGAGGTTGAGGTGACTGGCTGCAACCTGGGGCTCCCTTGATTCCCCTCTCCTTGGGTTTGGTTAACGTGCTAGGATGGCTCACAGAACTCAGGAAACATGTTTACTGGTTTATTAAGGATATTGCAAAGGATACAGATGAACAGCTGTATGAAGAGATGGATAAGGGTGAGGTGTGGGGGAGTGGGGAGCTTCTGTCTCCTCTCTGGGTAGGCCACTCCCCCAGCACTTCCATTTATTCAGCACACCAGAAGCTCACACATCTGATTGTTCAAGAGTCTTTATAGAGCTGAATCTCCAGCCCTCCCACTCACCTTTCCTGGAGGTTGGTGGGTGAGGCTGAAAGTTCAGTCCTCTCTTCTAAGCACTTCGTCTTTCTGGTGACTGGCCCCATCCTGATTATATAGGGCTTCCCCCAAGTTACCGGATTAACATAAACGCAGGTGTTATCAAAAGAGTCATAAATAACAAAGACATTTCTATCAGAAAATTCCATAAGTTTTAGAAACCAGGTGACAAGTATCAGGGACAGAGACTAAATATATTTCGTATTATAGTTGGCTGTTGCTGTTAGTGGGTTCCACATCCATGCATTCCACATCTGTGGATGCAACCAACCACAGATTGAAAATCTTAGGAAAAAGACTGGGCATGGTGGCTCATACCTGTAATCACAGCACTTTGGGAGGCTGAGGTGTGGGGATTACTTGAGGTCAGGAGTTCGAGATCAGCCTGGCTATCAGCCGTGTCTACTAAAAATACAAAAATTAGCCAGGCATGGTGGTGCACACCTGTAATCCCAGCTTCTTGGGAGGTTGAGGTATGAGAAGTGCTTGAACCCTGGAGGCAGAGGTTGCAGTGAGATGAGATAGCTCCACTGGACTCCAGCCTGGGTGACAGAGCAAAGTCTGTCTCAAAAATAAATAAAATAAATAAATAAATAAATAAATAAAAATTAGGAAAAAAATATTGCATCTGTACTAAACATGTATAGACTTTTTTTCCCTGTTATTATTTCCTAAACAATCAGTATGGCAACTATTTACATGGCATTTACATTGTATTAGGTATCATAGGTAATCTAGAGATTATTTAAAATATGGTTGTGCATCACACAACAGCATTTTGTTCAGTGATAGACAGTGGTCCCATAAGATTATAATACTATGTTTTTAGTGTACCTTTTCCACATTTAGGTACATAAATATTTAGCATTGTGTTATAACTGTCTATAGTATGCAGTACAGTAACATGCCATACAGGTTTGTAGTCTAGGAGCAATAGGCTCTACCATATAACCTAGGCATGTAATAGGCTATTCCATCTAGGTTTTTGTGAGCACACCCTATAATGTTCACACAGTGACTGAATCACCTAAGGATGCATTTCTGAGAACTTATCCCTGTTGTTAAGCAAAGCCTGACTGTATATGGGAGGATGTGCATAGGTTACATGGAAAATAGTACCCCATTTTATTTTATTTTATTTTATTTTACTTTATTTTATTTTATTTTATTTTACTTTATTTTATTTTCAAGATGCAGCATTGCTCTGTTGGCCAGGCTGGAGTGCAATGGTGCAATCTCGGCCCACTGCAACCTCTGCTTCCCAGGTTTAAGTGATTCTCCTGCCTCAGCCTCCTGAGTAGCTGGGATTTTAGGTGCCCGCCACCATGCCCAGCTAAGTTTTCTATTTTTATTAGAGATGGGGTTTCACCAGGTTGGCCAGGTTGGTCTCTAACTCCTGACCTCAGGTGATCCACCCACCTTGGCCTCCCAAATTGCTGGGATTACAGGTGTGAGCTACCATGCCTGGCAGGTACCCCATTTTATATCAGAGACCTGAGTATTGGTGGATTTTGGTATCCAAGGGAGGTCTTGGAACCAGTCCCCCATGGGACTACTGTATACCACAGTGGCATATAAGGTTTTAGCTTACTTTTCTTGTCTGATCATACTTCCCACCTCAGCCTACCTTAACTCATATCAAGTCCTCTAGCCTGTCATCTCAGTCATCTATCACATGTACTTAGATCCTTTATGACTTTGTGGGTGACCTTCTTTTAGAATACTCTTCTCATAAATGTGTAAAATCTAGTGATTTAATGCTCATGTGAAGCCTCATAAGCCAAATTTTTGAATCTTCTTTATATCTGCAGCAGTTTATCTCTAATATTATAGAACTCATACTGCATTACATTTTTTTTTGTTGTTTACATATCTTGGCTGTGAACTCTTTGAGGGCATGGATCTTAATTTCTCTTGTATTTCTGGTGCCTAGTTTAGTACTTGGCATATAGTAGATTGTCCTGTTTCTGTTCTGTCACAGTCTTTCTTTCCCTATTTTAATACTTATTGACAAGGTGTTACTTGATTTTAAAATCTGTTTCTGTCATTTCTGGGCGTAATGGTTAAGAGCAAAGGCTCTGGCATTAAACTGCTTCATGTTTTGGTTGTAATTTTGGACAAAGTAACCTCCCTAAGCCTCTATTTCTATATTTGAAAAATGGAGAATATAATAATACTTGCATTATTGGCAGGATTAAATGCATGGAACATGCTTGATATAGAGCCTGGCATAAAATGCTTGCACATTATGTGTGCATATTATGCTTATTTATTTATTTATTTATTTATTTAGAGAGCAGGGTCTCACTCTATCACCCAGGCTGGAGTCAGTGGCATGATCACAGCTCACTGCAGCCTTGTCTTTCCAGGCTCAACTGAGCCTTCCACTGCAACTTCCTGAGTAGCTGAAACTACAGGCATGTGCCCCCACACCTGACTGATTTTTGTATTTTTTGTAGAGAGGGAGCCTTGCCATGTTGTCCAGGCTAGGAACTCCTGGACTCAAGCAATCCTCCCACCTCAGCCTTCCAAAGTGTTGGGATTACAGGCATGAGCCACCACTCCTGGCCCATATTATGCATATTTTGTTAGCCATTATTCTATTCATTTATTTACACATATGTAGGGTCCAACCCCACAGGGTCGGTGGGTTTTTCTCCCCGTGTGCGGAGACAAAAGATTGTAGGAATAAAGACACAAGACAAAGAGGTAAAAGAAAAGACAGCTGGGCCAGGGGACCACTACCACCACGACATGGAGACCAGTAGTGGCCCCGAATGCCAGGCTGCGCTGATATTTATTGGATACAAGACAAAGGGGCAGGGTAAGGAGTGTGAGCCATTTCCAGTGATCGGTAAGGTCACGTGGGTCACGTGTCCATTGGACAGGGGGCCCTTCCCTGCCCGGCAGCCGAGGCAGAGAGAGAGAGAGACAGCTTACGCCATTATTCCTGCATATCAGAGACTTTTAGTACTTTCAGTAATTTCCTACTGCTATCTAGAAGGCAGAGCCAGGTATACGGATGGAACATGAAGGCGGACTAGAAGCGTGACCACTGAAGCACAGCATCACAGGGAGACGGTTAGGCCTCCAGATAACTGCGGGCAGGCCTGACTGATGTCAGGTCCTCCACAAGAGGTGGAGGAGTAGAGTCTTCTCTAAACTCCGGGTAAAGGGAGACTCCCTTTCCCAGTCTGCTAAGTAGTGGGTGTTTTTCCTTGACACCGATGCTACCGCTAGACCACGGTCCGCTTGGCAAAGGACGTCTTCCCAGACGCTGGTGTTACCGCTAGACCAAGGAGCCCTCTGGTGGCCCTGCCCGGGCATGACAGAAGGCTCACACTTTTATCTTATAGTCACTTCTCACTATGTCTCCTCAGCTCCTCTGTATGACCTGGTTTTTCCTGGGTTATGATTGTAGAGTGAGGATTATTATAATATTGGAATAAAGAGTAGTTGCTACAAACTAATGATTAATGATATTCATATATAATCATATCTATGATCTATATCTAGCATAACTATTCTTATTTTATATGTTTTATTCTACTGGAACAGCTTGTGCCCTCGGCCTCTTGCCTCAGCACCTGGGTGGCTTGCTGCCCACACACATATTCATTGAGCATTTAAATCACTCTTTACTGGGTATTGTGCCAGGTACTGTTACAGCCTAGCAGGTTCTTTTTGCCTGCTGCACAGAAAAAGCCAATACACTGAGACTGGTGTTGCAGCAGAGAGTTTAATAATTGCAGTGTGGCTCAGTGAGGATGGTGTGTGATATTTCTCAAATCTGCCTCCCTGAGAATTTGACAACTAGGGTTTTTAAGGATAGTTTGGTGGGGAGGGGGCTAGGGAATGGGCATTGCTGATTAGTTGAGTTGGGGATGAAATCACAGGGGTATTGAAATTATCTTCATGTGCTCAGTCGTTTCCTGGGTTGGGGACACCTGGGTGGTGTCAGTTGGTCCACTAAAAAATATCTCAAACACCAGTCTTAGGTTTCACAATAGCAATGTTACCAGTTGGGGCAATTGGGAAGTTACAAATCTTTTTTCTTTTTGAGACCGTGTCTCTCTCTGTCGTCCAGGCTGGAGTGCAGTGGCGCGATCTTGGCTCACTGCAGCCTCCTCCTCCTGGGTTCAAGTGATTCTTCTCCCTCAGCCTCTTGAGTAGCTGGGACTACAGGCACGTGCTACCATGCCCGGATAATTTTTGTATTTTTAGTAGAAACGGGGTTTCACCATATTGGCCAGCCTGGTCTGAAACTCCTGAATTCATGATCTGCCTGCCTCAGCCTCCCAAAGTGCTGGGATTGCAGGTGTGAGCCACTGCACCCAGCCAGAAGTTACAAATCTTATCACCACCAGCTAGTGACTCCTGAGTAGTAGGCAATTACGAAAAGGTAAGTTAGGAAACAATGACTAGTTGTTATTTACCTATGCCTAAACCTTAACAGAATTCAGGTGCCTACCATAATTCTGTTTTTGGCCTTTCATTAGTTTTATAAAAGCAGTGTCTGTCCCCAAAGAAAGAGTGGGTTTTGTTTAAATCTTTGCTTTAAAGTTAAACTGCAAACTAAATTCCTCCCATAGTCAGCTTGGCCTGTGTGTAGGGATGAGCAAAGGTAGTTAGCTTGTGAGTTTAGAAGCAAGATAGAATCAGCTATGTTGGATGTCTCTCACTGTTACAGTTTTTGCAAAAGTGTTTTTAGTACCAGAACAAGATAGATATGGTCCCTGTACATGACAGAAAAGTAGAGTCTTAAGGAATGGATAATGCAAGGAAAACACTATTTAACTTATTTTTTATTGTTTCTTTGAAGCTGAGGACAACAGTAAGTTGCTAATGATCATCATTGATGCTTTCATTCTTACTACAATGTAATAGATAGCACTGTTTTGCAAATATATGTAAAATATGTGTTAAGTGATCAACATGTACTGTGTACCTTGTGAATTATTGTGTTCTTCATTGCACCCATTCTTGCTAGCTTATAACCCCCTTTTTAAACAAAAACATAGAGAGTGAAAAAGCAATCTTGTACTGATTGATAACACAGATGCAAAAAAATGAGTTTTTTTTTTTTTTTAAAGGGAAGGGGTCTTGCTATGTTGCCCAGGCTGGTCTCAAACTCCTGGCCTCGTACAATCCTCCCACCTTAGCTTCCCAAGTAGTTGGGATTATAGGCGAAGTCATTGCCCCTGGCTTTGCTGCGTCTTAATTGTATTTATATTTTAAGCCAGTTAGGAGGCAAATTTTCTTTGAGTGTTTCGTCAGTCTACCAAATCTTCGTCTTCAAGCTTTGGCCTGTTACTCTTCCTTACTTTCAAGCAAGCTCCTTCAAAGACTGCCCTCATATTTCATGTTCTATTTACTCTTTAACCCATTATAAACTGACTTCTGCCCCTTGACTCACTAATGACTTCCTGTTTATATTAGTACTTCTCAGCCTTTCTATGTACTTGTCAATGTCCACTTCTGCCCTCATGAAGTGTTCTCCCTCGGTTTCTGTGATACCCCTCTCTCAGTGTCCTCCTATCTTTCAGGCTATTCCTCTGTTTCCTTGAGGGACTCTTATTTTTGCTCATGCTTTGAATATTGCATTTTCTAGGGTGGGCATGGTGGCTCACGCCTGTAATCCCAGCACTTTGGGAGGCTGAGGCGGGAGGATTGCTTGAGCCCAGAGTTTGAGATCAGCCTGGGCAAGATAGACCCTGTTTTAAAAATAATAATAATAATTAAATGTTGCATTTTCCAAATTATGTGCTGAAGTTTCTTTTCCTCTTATATTCTTTCACTTGTCAATCTTCCATCTATTGTCCATGAATTAATGTTTCCTCAGTGTACCTCTGGAGCTCTGCCTTTTGGTCTCAGCACCAGGCTGGAACTTACAATGTCTACTGAATTCACTTGATTGTCCTAAAATTCAACATTTTAATATCACTTAAAATCTATACAACCTACTGTATTCTCTTATTTTGGTACAACTTTTCATTTAATTTTACCAATTCTAGTAAAAAACTACACCTTTAATATCGGTCAGATTTATCTGATTTTATCTGTCTCTAATCCCCTTATTCTTTCTCCTGGATATTGTAACTATCCCCCAGAGTGACCTTCTCCACTAGAATTGACCCCTTTGTAGTCTACCCTCCTCATTGCCGCCACAGTGTTTTAGTATGTTATTCTTTATCTTAAAATCTTTTTGATACTTCTCATTACCCTGCAGTAGTTTTCAAATATCTCTCCATGTCCTACCTGGTTTAGGATCATTTAAAGAACTTTTGAGGCCAGGTGCAGTGACTTATGCCTGTAGTCTCAGCACTTTGGGAGGCTGAGGCGGACAGATCGCTTCTTGAGCCCTGGAGTTTGAAACCAGCCTGGGCAACATGGTAAAACCCCATCTCTACAAAAAATACAAAAATCAGTCAGTTGTGGTGGCACACACCTCTAGTCCCAGCTATTCAGGAGGCTGAGGTGGGAGGATCAGTGAGCCTTCCAGGAGGCAGAGGTTGCAGTGAGCCAAGATCATGCCACTGCACTTCAGCCTGGGCAACAAAGTGAGACCCTGTCTCAAAAAAATAAAAAATAACAACGAACTTTTGAAAAGCTCATATTCTGTATCTTTCTCCACAGATTCTGAATCAATATAGAACTTAGGAATCTTTAAAAAGTTTTCCACTGCCTTCGGGTCAGTGGTGTCAAAAAACAAAAATAAAGTGTTCCAGATGGTTTTCATAAGTAGCCAGGGTTGAAAAACACTAACCTATACATGCGGCTCAATTCTTTTGGGGGGTCTTTGCATGCTTTTCTTTAATCAGATTTCTGCTGTATCCCTGCTCCCCTCTGTGCCCCAGCCAGCACTGTTCTGGGTTTCTCAGATGGAACTCAGGTTGAAAATCACTGGGCGAATCCGTGTCAGTGAGGCCCCCAAAGATTGTGGGTCTTGCAGAAGTCATAGCAGTGAGTACCGTAACATATCTAAAATTCAGGGTTTCTATTTCTAACATAGTTCTTTTTTATTGTTCTTCTGTGGCTTCATATGTATCATATCTGGGCAGGTTGATCTGAATTGACCACTTAATCTTTTCCTCCCTAAATAAATTATCATACATTTGTTTCCTCATTCGTATATTAATTTGCTTATTTATTCATTCAAATAATCATTTATTTGACCACATAAAGGAATAGTACAGTGCCTGGGAGGAGAGGAGGTAGGTAGAAAATTTGAATAATATAAGTTTTCTATCCTTAAGGTTCTCAAGATGTATTTTGTATTCAATCATAAAATACTATACAGAAAAGCAAATTATTAATGTTTTAAGAGAAACCATAGTATATTCTTTTCCATTGTTTTCTTTCTTTTCTTATCCAGGGAAAGACCATGTTTGTAGATTTATTGGCTGTGGGAGGAATGATCGATTCAACTATGTGGTCATGCAGTTGCAGGTAGGTTACCTTGAAAACGTGTCTTGAAATCCTTCCGTTTTGATCAAAGTATACAGTTACAGTGAATATGAATAAAAAATAACAATATTCTTAGTACCATGTGAGAATGTTTTATACTGTGCAGATGGAACTTTATTTAAACAGACGATACAGATTTTCCAAAAATGAAATAATTGTCTTTGTCCGCTATTTGAGTTGACCTGTATCTTTACGGCTTGTCATCTTTGCAGTTTTCGATCCCTGGGTGGATGAGGGGATATAATGTGAATCTTACCCCTTCTACTGTTCATTACCTTAGGGATTCCAGTTCTCCATTTGTATTCTAAAGTATTGTCTTAGTCTGTTTTGTGCTGCTGCAGAATACCCAAGACTGAGTAATGCATAAAGAACAGAGATTTATTTCTTACCATTCTGGAGGTTGGAAAATCCTAGCTCTAGGGACCCACATCTTGCAGGGGCCTTTTTGCTGCATCATTCCATAGTAGAAGTTGGAAGTGCAAGTACGTATGCACATGGGCAAGGAAGGTGAAGAAGGGGTCCTAGCTCATCCTTTTTGTCGGGAACCTACTTCCAAGATAACTACCCCACTTCCACACCAAAATATGTCTCAAAATAAGACATCTATATGGCCAAAAAACATGAAAGAATGTTCAACATCACTAATCTTTAGAGAAATGCAAATCAAGACCACAGTAAGATACCAGCTCACACCAGTCAGAATGACTATTATTATAAAGTCAGAAAATAACAGATGCTGGTGAGATTGCAGTGAAAAGGAAACACTTGTACACTGCTGGTGGGAATATAAATTAGTTCAGCTACTGTGGAAAGCTGTCTAGAGATTTCTCAGAGGACTTAAAACAGAGCTACCATTCAACCTAGCAACCCCATTACGGGGTATATACCCAAAGGAATAAAATCCTTCTGCCAAAAAGATACATGCCCTTATGTGTTCATCGCAGCACTATTCACAATAGCAAATAAGTGGAATTAACCTTACGTGCATATCAGTGGTGAACTGGATAAAGAAAATGTGGTACATGTATACCATGGAATACTACACAGCCATAAAAATGAATGAAATCATGTTCTTTGCAGCAACATGGATGCAGCTGGAAGCCATTATCCTAAGCAAATTAATGCAGGAATAGAAAACCGAATACTGCATGTTCTTACTTACAAGTGGGAGCTAAACTTTGAGTACACGTGGACACAAAGAGGGGAACAATAGACACCAGGGCCTACTTTGAGGGTGGAGCAAAGAAGGAGGATGAGGGTCCAAAAACTAGCTGTTGGATACTATGCTCACTACCTGTGTGACAAAATCGTTTTCACACCAAACACCAGCAACACACAATTTGCCCGTGTATCAAACCTGCACATGTACCCCTGAACCTGAAATAAATACTGAAAAAGAAAAGAAAAACCATAGCAAGTACCAGTCTTGAGTACTTGAAACTTTAAACAGTAGTTGAGATAGAGGAGAAATGCCATTCCTTTTTCTTTTTCTTTTTTTTCCGTCAGTAACATAACTCTGTTCCATATATATTCTTTTTTTTTTTTTTTTTTTTTGAGATGGAGTCTTGATCTGTCACCCAGGCTGGAGTGTAGTAGCGTAATCTTGGCTCACTGAAACCTCCCCCTCCCAGGTTCAAGCGATTCTTCTGCCTCAGCCTCCCAAGTAGCTGGGATTACAGCCGTGCTCCACCAAGCTCAGCTAATTTTTGTAGTTTTAGTAGAGATGGGGTTTCATCATGTTGGCCACACTGGTCTCGAACTCCTGACCTCAGGTGATCTGCCCACCTCGGCTTCCCACAGTGTTGGGATTACAGGCGTGAGCCACTGCCCCCGGCCTGTTCCCTGTTCTTTAGATGGTAGTGGAGTTAGGTCCAGAGGAAAGAAATTCAGAATAGGAATGTTGGAATGATGGCTACAGTGGGGAGAAGAGGGAAACCTTTCTGTTTTCTCTGACACTGCCTCTGCCCCTGAAAACACACACACACACACCCTGAACTGTAGTCACCCTCAAAGTTTAAAAACCGTGGTTCATCTTGATCTTGCTGCCTAGATCTAGAATTCTCAGTATTTCTTTTCATCTTAAGCAAACATTGTTTTGGGCGTTTGACTTCTTTCTTTTCTTTTTTTTCTTTTTCTTTTTTTTTTTTTTTTTGAGACGCAGTCTCGCTCTGTCACCCAGGCTGAGTGCTATGGCGCAATCTCGGCTCACTGCAACCTCTGCCTCCCGGGTTCAAGTGATTCTCCTGCCTCGGCTTCTGGAATAGCTGGGTTTACAGGTGGCCGCCACCATGCCCGGCTATTTTTTGTATTTTTAGTAGAGACAGGGTTTCACTGTGCTGACCAGGCTCGTATTGAACTCCTAACCTCAAGCAATCCGCCCACCTCAGGTTCCAAAGTGCTGGGATTACATGTGTGAGCCACCGCGCCCAGGCGGTTTCTTTATTTTCTTTCAAGTTATCTAAATAACAGTGATTCTAGAGACATAGATCCTGGCCTAAATGCTTCCTCTTCTCATCAGGAGGCTTTTCTTGTTTCCCTCAGCCATCCTTCAGATTTCGTTTAAAGATTTTAACTTCTGTAGATGTAACCTTAAGGTCTTTTTGAGTCATGTGATTCACTAACTCTTGAGCCAGACTGGTTTTATTTATTTAAGCAGCTATCCCTGAACCTTTTTTTTTTTTTTTTTTTTTGAGACAGAGTCTTACTCTGTCACCAGGCAGGAGTGCAGTGGCGCGATCTCGGCTCACTGCACCCTCCTCCTCCCAGGTTCAAGTGATTATTGTGCCTTAGCCTCTCAAGTGGTTGGGATTACAGGCACACGGCACCACACATGGCTAATTTTTATGTTTATTAGAGACTGGATTTCACCATTTTGCTCAGGCTGGTCTTGAACTCCTGACCTCAAGTGATCCACCCACCTTGGCCTCCCAAAGTGCTGGGATTACAGGCGTGAGCCACCATGCCTGGCCCTTTTTTTTTTTTTTTCGACGTTGTCTTGCTTTGTCACCCAAGCTGGAGTACAGTGGCACAATCTCAGCTCACTGCAACCTTCACCTTCTGGGTTCAAGTGATCCTCCTGCCTCAACCTCTGGTGTAACTCAGACTACAGGTGTGCACCACCACGCCTGTGTAATTTTTGTATTTTTAGTAGAGACAGGGTTTCATCATGTTGGCCAGGCTGGTCTTGAACTCAGCCTCCGGTGTAGCTCGGACTAAAGGTGCGCGCCACCACGCCTGTGTAATTTTTGTATTTTTAGTAGAGACAGGGTTTCACCATGTTGGCCAGGCTGGTCTTGAACTCCTGACCTAAGGTGATCTTCCCGCCTCAGTCTCCCAAAGCCCTGGGATTATAGGCGTGAGCCACTACGCCCAGCCTCTCAACCTTTTTAGATCATTAATTTGGATCCTGCTTTCTCTCATTTTGGCTAGTAATAATATAAATTTTTGTGTGACATTTTACAGTTTTCGTCTGGATTTATCATCTTATTTGATCCTCATTATACCCCCATGGGGAGGAGATATAAGTTTTATCCCTCTTTTGCATATGAAGAAGCTGAGTCTCAAGGAGGTTTGTGATTTGTCTGGTACTAGCCTACTTGATGGGTATTAAAGCTTGGTGGAAGCCTGAACCCAGTATTCTTTAGGCAGTAATAAGAGAAAACTGTTTTGTTTCAAGTTACTACTGACTGGAGAATTATAGAAAGCAGGTTTTTTTCTTTAATCTGCAGAGTCTTTCTCAGTCTTAGCATATACTCATTTTCATTCTCGTACTTACCTAAATCTGACTTTCTGTAAATAGGAAGGCTCCTGGTACTGGGAAACCCCAGAGACTGGTGTATATTAGACAATGATGACCTTTGTGGCCTTTGGCAAGTTCCTATTTATTTGTCTAAGAACTTTTCCATTTGAATTGGATGCTATATTTTTTTCCTGTAACAAGGAAGTTAACCCATTTAAACTCCCATCTGTACAGTTTGTGGTTGACTTGATTTGGGATTAGGCTAAAGCTGGTGTAACCGCTAGAGCATATTTTCTCTTATTTGACATATGGAAGATCACTACTGAGTCTCCTCCATGTATTCAGCTTCCCACAGAGAGTCCTAATTTATTCTAAAAACCATAAATTCATTATTCTTAAGATAAACTTGTTCTTTTCCTCCTGCTGATTCAATTACATAATATCTGCCTTAAAAATTTTTTAAGGAACAACCCTATCTCTGTTGTAGAAATTCTAACTATTTGGCGTTAAAATGGTTTTTAAAATCTTACAGAGCTCAAGCAGTTGTACACATTTTTTTCTCAATTCCCCTTGCAGGACATTGGCCAGGTCTCACCTAATATTTTGTCACCACTGAAGCTTTAT
Source organism: Piliocolobus tephrosceles (assembly GCF_002776525.5). NCBI lineage: Eukaryota > Metazoa > Chordata > Mammalia > Primates > Cercopithecidae > Piliocolobus > Piliocolobus tephrosceles. Next base: position 1,729,488 of record NW_022291865.1, read on the forward strand.
ATGAGCATCTTTAGTATAGCCTAAGGGTGATATATTGTGATAAGTACATCAACTATTGGAGGTGCAAAACATTTTTTCGAGTTCTGTAACCAGTACAACTGTAGATCTAGATTGCCTAATACCTACAACCTTTTAAAAACTTTTTTTTTTTTTTTTGAGACGGAGTCTTGCTTGCCGCCCAGGCTGGAGTGCTGTGGCCTGATCTCAGCTCACTGCAAGCTCCGCCTCCCGGGTTTACGCCATTCTGCTGCCTCAGCCTCCTGAGTTGCTGGGACTACAGGCGCTCACCACCTCACCTGGCTAATTTTTTGTATTTTCTTTTAGTAGAGACGGGGTTTCACTGTGTTAGCCAGGATGGTCTCGATCTCCTGACCTCGTGATGATCTGCCCGTCTCGGCCTCCCAAAGTGCTGGCATTACAGGCTTGAGCCACCGCGCCCGGCCAAAAACTTTTTATTATGGGAAAAATTAAACATACACAAAGTAGAGAGAATAGTATAATTTATACCCATCTACTCATTACCCAGCTTCAACAACTATCAGTATATGGCTAATCTTGTTTCAAGTATTTTCTCTTTCTCCTATCCCTCCTGAAATTATAGCTAATCCAAGGTATATTTTATATATATATATATATACATTTCTAGAAGACCAGAACTCTTTTTTTCTCATAAAGTAACCAAAATACCCAATAATAATTCCTTAATAATAGCACAAATATCAAACCAATCTTCAGATTTCCTTGATTGTCCATCTCTTTAATAAAAACAATTTTTTTTTACATTTGGTTTATTTGAATTGGGTTCCAAATAGGGTTCACACATTGCCTGTCTCTTAAGCCTCTTTCAATATATTGGTTCTCCCTCTGCCTTTTATTTTCTTGTAATTTTCTTTTCATTGTGTTTATTGATGTTGATAAAAATGGAGGAATGTGACATGCGCACATTACCATATTCTGGATTTTGCTGGGTTGTCTTTAATATGTATTTCGGTCCCCTGTATTTTCTATAAATTGATGATTATATAAGATTCCAGATTTACTCTGCAAGGATACTTCAGAGGTGGGTTGTATGCTTCCTCTTGAATCACATCAGGAGGTAGTGTCTGATTGTCTCTCTTTTAGTGAGGTTGAGATTAGTCAATGAGTTCAGGCCTTGTCAGTCTAATCCATCCATTTTAAAGTTCCCAATGGTTTTTTCCTAATGGTTTTATCAACCCATTTGTAATAATCATCCATTATTTTAATGGGAGTTGCAAATACAGTGTTCTATCATTTTATTCTTTTTTTGTTAACTAGAATTCTTCTTAAAAAGCACTGCATTCAGTATTAGGTTATCCTTAGGTGTATTTTATATAGGAAAGGCAGGACTACTGCTTGATTATTTTATTTATCAGTTTTTAGGATAATGAATTGGTTCTCTAATATAAACATAATTGTATATAACTATATAATAAATCCATAAATTCATGGATTTAACATATTTGATGTCTTTCAATTATTGCAGTTTTATTTAGTTTTTTGAGATGGAGTCTCACTCAGTCGCCCAGTCTGGAGTGCAGTGGCGCGATCTTGGCTCCCTGCAACCCCTACCTCCTGGGTTCCAGCGATTCTCCTGCCTCAACCTTCCAAGTAGCTGGGATTATAGGCGCACGCCACCATACCCAGCTAATTGTTAAATTTTTAGTAGAGATAGGGTTTCCCCGTGTTGGCCAGGTTAATCCCAAACCCCCAAAGTGCTAGGATTACAGGCATAAGCCACTGCACCTGGCCTACGGTTTTTTAAATATTCAAATTGTCTCATCTTTTGCTACAGGGACTTCTTTCATGTTGGATCTGGATTCATTTTGTTAGGACTAGGCTGCAGCAGTCTTTGATAGCATCCTTATTTTTTGGTGCAATACTGTGTACCAGGCTCATTCTGTATATTTCATACTCCAGATCTGGAATCAGTCATTTCTCCATTAAGCCTTGGCTCCTTTTAATGGGAAATGATGTTTACAGACCAGAATCTAGATGATGTGGGTGTCTGTTGAAAGTGGATTGGTCATTATTTTTCATTCTTTTCAAGTGGATGGATTTAAGAAATGCATTTTTAAAAATGAGAAAGTATGCCATGATTCATATTGATGTTTCTAATTCAAATTTACAATGATGTAATTGCTGATAACGTCTACTTACATTTGTATCTTTCCTTTTATACACCCTTCTGGTTTTTTTTTTTTTTTTTTTTTGAGATGGGGTCTTGCCCTGGCTGGAGCACAGTGGAGTAATCACAGCTCGCTTCGGCCTCTACCTCATGGGGTCGAGTGATCCTCTCACCACACCTTTCTGAGTAGCTGGGACTACAAGTGTGTGCCACCATGCCCAGTTAAATTTTTTTGTTTGTTTTCTTTGTTTTGTTTTTTTGAGACAGTCTCTCTTTCTGTTGCCCAGGCTGGAATGCAGTGGCACGATCTCGGCTCACTGCAACCTCCTCCTCCCGAGTTCAAGCGATTCTCCTGCCTCAGCCTCCTGAGTAGCTGGGACTACAGGCACATGCCACCATGCCCAGCTAATTTTTGTATTTTTAGTAGAGATGGGGTTTCACCATATTGACAAGGATGGTCTCGATCTCTGGATCTTGTGATCTGCCTGCCTTGGCCTCTTAAAGTGCTGGGACTACAGACGTGAGCCACCGTGCCTGGCCCTAATTTTGTAATATTTTGTAGTGATGAGGTCTCAGTATGTTGCCCAGGCTGGTCTTGAACTCCTGGGCTCAAGTGATCTTCCTGCCTTGGCTTCCCAAAGTGTTGGGATTATAGATGTGAGCCACCACACCTGGCCTACACTTTTTAGTATATAGATGAAATTATATGGTTAGAATTTACATGAAAATAATTCAGTACGTGTGGGTGGGAGGGGAGGATATGGATGAGGAGGTGAATAATAGATGAAACAAGACTGGGCATGAATTGATAATTGTTAATTCTGGGTGACCAGTAGATACATGAAGGTTCATTATATTATTTTTTCTCCTTATGGGTATGTTTCATATCCTCAATGTAGAAATTCACTTGCATTTTTATTAAGATATTGTAAATTTGTAGAGAAATGAACTTGCTTCTTTAATTCATTCCACATTACTATATATAGTCGTCTTCCTTTTTTTTTTTTTTTTTTTTTTACAAAATATGGTGGCTTGTGACATTTTATTTTATTTTATTTAAAAAATTTTTACTTTAGTTTTGGGGGTACATGTGAAGGTTTGTTCCATAGATAAACATGTGTCATGAGGTTTTTTTGTGTGTAATATTACATCACCCCGGTGTTAAGCTCAGTGCCCAATAGTTATCTTTTCTGCCTCTCTCCCTCCTTCTACCCTCCCCCTCCAGTAGACCCTAGTGTCTGATGTTCTCTTCTTTGTGTTCATAAGTTCTTGATTCTTCATTTTTTGAATGACTGCATATCAGTCAGTAAGATGACTGTACCATTATTTATGTAACTATTCATTTATTCATGTACTTACGATAGTACCCCCTTATCTGAGGAGATACTTTCTAAGGCCCCAAGTGGATGCCTAAAACCACAGATCATACTGAACCCTGCACATCTGGGTGACTGGGCCACTAAGTGATTAGTGGGCAGGTAACAGCATGTGGACACGCTTGACTAAAGGGACGATTCACGTCCTGGGCCTGATGGAGCAGGATGGTATGAGATTTCATCACATATGAGAATGGCCTGTAATGTAAAACTTATTAACTGTTTATTTCTGGCATATTCTATTTAGTATTTTTGCACCATGGTTGACTGTGGGAAACCAGTAAAGTAAAACCATGGATAAAGTAAAACCATGGATAACCATGGACTATTGTATAGATTGTTTTCAATTTTTCTTTGTAACAAATAATAATTCATTAGTAGTATTTACTTTAAAGTATAATTTAGTGGGTACCTGCATGTTTTTACCATGTTAATAGCACTTTACTCCATACTTTTATCAGTTTTGTGTTTACCTTCTCAGATTTTGTGAGTTGATACGTTAGGCTTGTATTTTAAAATATTTAAATTTTTTAAAGTATTACTAATGTCATAAATAAAATTTAATTGATTTCCTTTTGAAAGTTTTTGTGGTGAAAGCTGTTTACAAATAAAGTTTCAATATTAGGTATATTTTCGGCAATCAAAATTTTGATTTTTGAAGAAAAAGCTATTGGAATTCTAATAAAAGTTATTAGGTACTCTCACATGGTTATACAGTTCGCTGCTGTAGATTGTCACTTATTTTACATTTGCTACAGGTGCGAGGAACAACGAATTTCCATTAAAAATAATAACTAAGGTAAATCCTAATTAATTTACATTATGAGAAAGCTTCATTTAAAAAAGAAGATATGAAGTATGAAAGGATCCTGACTTTACTGTAACTTTTTTTTTTTTTTGAGACGGAGTCTCGCTCTGTCACCCAGGCTGGAGTGCAGTGGCCAGATCTCAGCTCACTGCAAGCTCCGCCTCCCGGGTTTACGCCATTCTCCTGCCTCAGCCTCCCGAGTAGCTGGGACTACAGGCGCCCACCACCTCGCCCGGCTAGTTTTTTTTTTTTTGTATTTTTTAGTAGAGACGGGGTTTCACCGTATTAGCCAGGATGGGCTCGATCTCCTGACCTCGTGATCCGCCCGTCTCAGCCTCCCAAAGTGCTGGGATTACAGGCTTGAGCCACCACGCCCGGCTACTGTAACTTTTAAACTGTTACTTGAGGAGTACTTCATATTTTATTTTGAATGATAATCTAAGAATTTATTACTTTTCAAAAGTGAATCAATTATCTTTAGATGAAGTGATAATATTAGTGGCATAGTACCCCTAAAGATATATTATAAAATTGTGGGAATAGATTGGGATATTTAAATCCCCTTGGGACAGGAGAGCCAGTCTTTTCTTTGGGAGGTAGTGCTGCAGGGCCATGGTCCTGCTCTCCTTTTCAGATTACTGGTTTGTTACCTAAGCAACAAGGAACCTTGGTGGAGCAGCATCATGAAAAAGTCTGTAGAAAAGCTCTGTGAAAGAGGACTGTAAAAGAAGAGCACTTTGGAGTCAGACAGAGTTAGATTTGGAAAACAGCTTTACATTAACAGGTTAACATTATTTAACCTTTTAGAACCTTAGTTTCCTTATCTGTAAAACAGACACAGGAACAACTTCTATTTAGGGTACTGTGAGGCTTCAATGCAATCATGAACGGCAGATGCTGGATGTATTCATTGCTTTTATATACTTCTACAAGTAAATTGAATGTTTGTCATATAATGTTTGGTCAAAATAACAATAGTTAGCCTATGTTGAGTACCTATTGTGCACCACACAGTATTCTAAAAACTTTATATGGGGCCAGGCACGGTGGTTCTCACCTATAATCCCATCATGTCAGGAAGCTGAGATGGGAGGCAAGGAGTTTGAGACCAGCCTGGTCAACATAGCAAGACCCCATTTCTCTTTAAAAAACAAAACACACGCACAAAAAACTTTACATAGATCTTGTTTAATACTCACAGAACTCTGTGAGGTAGGTTTTATTAGCTTGTTTTTACGAGGAAACTGATTGAAGAAAGTTAAGTAACTTGTTTGAGAATATATGTTAGGCAGTAATGAGGAATTAGTGCTCTTTGTATGTATATGCATTATCTATACTTGATCTTGTGTGTGTGTGTGTGTGTGTGTGTGTGTATATATATATATTTTTTTTTTTTTTTTGAGATGGAGTCTCGCTGTTTCACCCAGGCTGGAGTGCAGTGGCATGATCTCGGTTCACTGCAACCTCTGCCTCCTTGGTTCAAGCGATTCTTCTGCCTCAGCCTCCTGAGTTGCTGGGACTAAAGGCACGTACCACCACATCTGGCTAAATTTTTGTATTTTTAGTAGAGACAGGGTTTCACCGTGTTAGCCAGGATAGTCTCACTCTCCCGACCTCGTGATCTACTTGCCTCAGCCTCCCAAACTGCTAGGATTACAGGCATGAGCCTCCACTCCCGGCCTGATCACATATTTTAAGTAAATAAATATAAATGTAAATAATATAAATTATATATTTGATTACTTATATTTTAAATAATCAAGACTTTTTTGTTATGACATCAGAGATAAAGGGAAGCATGATGAATCAGAAACATGATATGCTAAAAATCTCATTATTCTAAAACTTGTCTGAAACATTCATATGATTAAGAGATCTGTTGAGTGAGAGGATCACAATTTGTGTGAAATTCTTGCTATTGGCCGGGTACGGTGGTTCTTGACTGTAATCCCAGCACTTTGGGAGACTGAGGTGGGTGGATCACCTGAGGTCAGGAGTTCGAGACCAGCCTGACCAACATGGTGAAACCCCGTCTCTACTAAAAACAGAAAAATTTGCTGGGCATGCTGGCACGTACCTGTAACCCCAGCTACTTGGAAGGCTGAGGCAGGAGAATCGCTTGAACCCAGGAGGTAGCAGTTGCAGTGAGCCAAGATCATGCCATTGCATTCCAGCCTGGGCAACAAGAGTGAAATTCCATCTCAAAAAAAAAAAAAAGAAAAAAAATTCTTGCTATTTTACTGAAAACATATTTTTCAATGGTAAGTGAGTGGTTTCCCAGTTTTCTCTTCTAACATAGTTTTAGTCCTCTATTTGAAAGTGTTTATTTGATTTCCACAGGGTCGGAATCTGGCAGATCTTCGCCGTAGCCAGTCCCGAGGCACATTCACCATTAGTACTACTCTCCGGCTGGGTAGACAGATTTTGGAGTCTATTGAAAGCATTCATTCTGTGGGGTTCTTGCATCGGGACATCAAACCGGTAGGGACCTTTTCTGTCCAGAGCACAGAATGAGTTTGATACTCTTAATGTTATCCTGGGACACAATAAATTACAAATGTAGCTTTATGTATTTGTTGTGATAAAATACAAGGTAATATTTTCATTTCGATAGAGACCTGGAAGCAAAAATATAACTTACCTCTTAATTTTTTAAGTAATAATTACAACTACAACTTATTTTCAGGAGTTTTTCTCATACAATGAAAATAAAAACTGAGACTGGGGCGTTGCCACATGCCCATAGTCCCAGCTACTCAGGAGGCTGAAGCAGGAGGGTTCCTTGAGTACAGGAGATGGAGACTGCAGTGAGCTATGATCGCTCCTGTGGATAGCCACTGCACCCCAGCCTGGGCAGCATAGTGAGACCCTGTCTCTTAAAAAAGGTTATGTTTGGCTATTATTATGTGTGCTAACATTGCCATTTACTTAGCTTTATGCCTAAATTGGCTTTATTCCCTGGTTTCTTTTATAGATATATTGGTTAAAAAACTGTATATGTTGCTTTTGGTTGTTCATACTGTGTTCTTGAACTATTTGTTAAGTCAAAAATTATAAGAAATCATCAGTTGTGAAAGACCTTATTTTTCTCCTGAGTGCTACTGTGGAAATACAGTGGGGTTTTTATTTACTAATCTGTTTTTCTTAGAAATTGTCATTTCCGTAAGTGTGAAATAGGTTTTTTTGTCCTTTTTGGTATTTGATTGTTCATTAGGTGAAACGACCCATTTCTGATATGCCATATTTACTATAAATGTATCATATGTTGGTACAGTTGAAAAATATAACTGTCTGTTTTTACATGACTTCTAAAATTAGTTTACATGAAAATGCTAACTAAATTTAACATAGTAGAGTCAGTCTGTGTCTATGCATCATTATTTGAGAACCATGGTGATTGGAATAGTTCCTGTTTTTATCAGAAAGCCCATAAGTAGAACAATATTTAAAAAAAAAAAAAAAAAAAACCTAACAATTCTGGTAACAATTTGGCCTTTACCTTCACAAGTCCTCTTACTTACATATTCATCTTTGCGTTTGTGGTCATTTAATATTACACTGATTTTCATTAGGGGAAGAATACAAAGTGTATTTTCCTTAAGTCCATTTTGAAATGTTTCTATAAATTGTATTTTAATTTTAGACTTAGTGAAATTCAGTTTTATGATGTTTATAGGAAATTCTTTTTTTTTTTTAATTTTTTTTTGTGACGGAGTCTCACTCTGTCGCCCAGGCTAGAGTGCCGTGGCGCAATCTCGGCTCACTGCAACCTCCGCCTCCTGGATTCAAGCAATTCTTCTGCCTCAGCTTCCTGCATAGCTGGAATAACAGGCGCATGCTACCACACGCGGTTAATTTTTTTTTTTTTTTTAAGTAGAAACAGGGTTTCACCACGTTGGTCAGGCTGGTCTCAAACTCCTGACCTCGTGATCCACCTCCCTCGGCCTCCCAAAGTGCTGGGATTACAGGCATGAGCCACTACACCTGGCCGTTTATAGGAAATTCTTTTAAATTTCTATGGTTTTTTTTTTTGTCTGTCTCTGATTTCTCCTATTTTAAAAAGTAGGGGGTTGGGTTGTCATTTAAGCATTCACTTAGACTAGAATTTCAAGAACTTAGAGTTCCAAGTCTAGTTAATATTGTCTTGTGTGTAACCTTAGTCATTTACATCCTTTTTTACTCAAAGTTTACCTGATATTAGGCATTAGTAGAACCCAAAACTAAATCATATTTTAATACCTACTAAACATCATTGACTAGAATAGTATATTTGGAACATGTGTGTTACATAGAGCTTAAATAGAAGAAGACTTAACATGTAAGGACTAAGTATTATAAGAATGTATATATTTTCCTTCTTTATTTTTCTAGTCGAACTTCGCTATGGGCCGCTTTCCTAGTACGTGTAGGAAATGTTACATGCTTGACTTTGGCTTAGCTCGACAGTTTACCAATTCCTGTGGTGACGTCAGACCAGTAAGATTTTTCATATTATTATCAAATATTTGATAATTACCCTGGTATTTATAGTATCACACTTTTTAAACAATGCTAATTATTTATCCTAATGGATGTTACCTAAGAAGTGGCATATACATTTAATGATTATAGAATGACAATAAATTGTA